>NC_136497.1:71079924-71107424 GCF_053919585.1 Euprymna scolopes
TTTTATCAGTCATATTAAAAAGGCCTTATACATGCAATACAGACAAAAAAATATTTCTATACTAAAGATTTTAGATATTTCGCTTATGAAATATTCCGTAATTCAATAAAATTAAACATTTTCTAGGACGATATTTTTAGTCGTATATTCTAAATTTTTCATACACCTTTTTCGGAAGGAGACGGTGGGTCAGTGGTTAAGGACACAGACTGAAAACCAGTTCGTTCCACAAAAAACCACTCAGGATATTGGCAACGTTCTTATTGTCCTTCTCGTAAGTACCCGATGTCTTTCTAGAAAAAATATCTGATTACAGAAATATCGGGGAAAACAATGCGTACAATAGAATCTTCGGAGTCATACAATATGATGATGGTACATTATTTTATTATATCACTGGATTTTGGATTGCATTGAACTATTGCAGATTTTGTCATCTGAGTGATGTGAACTACGGCGCAATTGTTCTGTAAATTCTTCTCGGTGAAGTGGAAGCATGGACTGTATTTATCGAGTGGATTGAAAGGGACACATAGATACGTCTCGGAGCGATAATCTTAGGAAAATACGGATAAGTGCTGACAAACTATTTATTGTAAGATCATCTATAGCAGAAGAATAAGATGCGTTGAGCAACTTGCGACAGCGACGCATGGATGCGGATCGTTCCAAAAGTAAAACACACTGAAAAAATTGAAGAGCTACGAAGACGACAGTGGTACTATTAAATCGAGCGACCTTTGTGCTCGAAAATTTCTTTTTCTACATAGCCACCACCATTCTCACGCACTTTTTCCATGAATTTCATGGCGCATCTTTGCACCCAAAATTGGCGGAAGAGTTTGCCGGAGTCTGCAAAGGTCAAATATTTCAACTTTTACATTTTGGTAGCGAAACTTTCGCCCAAAAAAGCGAGTAAATTTTGCTGCATGTCTGAGTACCATTTATGTAAAATTTCAAATGTTTAGACGCAAAATTGGCTGAATAGTTTGCTAGAGACCGCAAATGTAAAATCGTTTGAACTTGAACTCTTTGGCAGCCAAATTATCGACCAAAAACCGATAAAACAGCTTGCTCTATGTCTGAGTACAATTTATGTAAATTTCCAGCATTTAGACCAAAAATTGGCTGTGTAATTTGGTAGCCACTGCAGAGGTAATTTTTTTTAAACTTTGACCCTAATTTTTGCCGCTTACTATTTATTGTTTTGGGCTCAAATAAATTATAAAGTTTGATCCATGTCCAAAGGACCCATATCTAAAATTCTAAGTGTTTAGACCCAAAATTGGCGGAGGAGTTTGGGAAAGTTTTCAAATGTCAAATCGTTGAACTTTAACCCCTTAACAGCTAAATTTCTGGCCGAAACCCGATCAAAAACATTTTCCCGAATCTCAATTCACCTTATGCCAAATGATAGAGTTATTGTGTAGGGAAATGTACACAAACAGACATACAGACAGACAGACACAAACATTTTTACTTATATATATATAATTCACAAGAAATAAATACAACTACAGTATTTCAATTTGATAATGTAATCACAAAATTATTAAGAGAAATATATCAGAATAACAAGTAATATTTTCCATTTAGATGAAAATGTGTTCGAAGATAATTTAATAAAAATACAAAACAATTTATAACAAAAATTTACATTTATATCTATTTTTATGTTTGCACAAAAATCAATACGCTTTTTCAATTCGACAAAGTTTATTTTATCAAAACACGAATAGCTATTTGTTTCCATTTTTGTATCAGGGAATGTATAATGTCGCTGAATAACAAATAGTCTTTTTCTCTTAAGTAAAAGAATAATGCTTGAATTTAAATCTAGTGTTAAAATAAGTTTTATTTGTGTAACAACTAGTGTATTAAACATATATTCCAAACATAACAACCATTAAAAAGCAAAGGTCAGATTAAATCTAATGTTATTAGTAGGTCGAACACAAGAAAGTGCCGATCTATCCATTTATCTATCTATTTCTGTATTTATCCATCTCGACCTATATATCTAACTGAAGAATAAAACGAGGAAACTATAAATGATTTATTGGTGGTTATACTAAGTAATGTATTTCCCTTTTCCATGCCCCGTCCACTTCCCCACCCTTACTCTGATTTCTTAGTTATTTTTCTCAGCTTTCTTCTTTATTTACTGCTTATATATAATCATCTACTGTAATTGTGATAATGATTAATTTAAAAAGCAACGGTCAGATTAAATCTAATGTTATGTAGTAGGTCGAACACCAGAAAATGTCCATCTATCTATTTCTATATTTATCCATCTCGATCTATCTATCTAACTGGAGAGATGGACGGGAGATTTTTTTTTTTAATCCAGTTTTCACCCCAAATAAAGCACAGTGCCACTTTGAAGTAGGGGGCTACTATCGGGGACATAATTTTCGGGAAGGGAGATGAGTAGCAAGATGTTAGTTTACATTACATTTGAACTTCTGCATATCAGTACACTTGGGAAAGCAGTATCGCGAAAGGGAAGAAACTATTGGAGTAAAAGGCTTTCTTACACCTAGGGATCTCTACTGTAAAGGGGTGGGACTTAGTTGTTTGTCGGATTTGGCGAGGGTAGTCGCGTCGAGGAGGTGCAAGTGCTTGCAGTTCGTCAGAGCATTCACCATTCAAGTATTTGTAGAACAGCCAGATGGATGCAACATTTCGTCGATGGGACAGAGGCTGAAGCCTAGACGACAGTTCAGGACCTATCAGGTTCGTGACTCTCTTTTGAACTCTGCCCAGGAGTGAAAAACAAGCAGCAGATGCACCAGCCCAAATGTGACAACAGTACTCGATACATGGGCGAATGGTGGCCTTATAGAGGTACAGGATACTTTCAGGCGTAAGTAATTTTCTGGCACGGTAGAGAGAGCCCACCTTCTTTACAGCAGTCTTGGCAATGCTCTCAATGTATATATTCCAGTTCATGTCTCCTGTAAACGTTAGTCCGAAAAGTTTAAAAGGAGTACTTTCAGGCGATGTGTTCTTGGCAATTGCAATTGCTAATGGTGGTAGAGAAGGTTTCTTGTAATTATTGAATGAAATAAACTTAATCTTGGCAGTATTGAATGTGACCATCCATGTTTCTCCCCACTCCACTACAGATTGGAAGTCATCCTCTAGTGTTGCTGCACTTAAGATAATTTGTACCAGTCAATGGAGGGGAAACCCTCTATACTGGGACAATTATTATTTTTGGTAACCAGAGTGCCCCCTTTTTGCCTACTTTTAGGGGAGCTGGTTTTTACCTCACATTAAAAACGGCCTTGTGCCTAATTTGCTCAGTGGGGGAGCAAATAAATACCATCCTCTAGTGTTTCTGCCATTTCCTTAGATATGTGGTCATTTGTTTTCCCCTCATACCTGTTATAGAGAGTGGTGTCATCAGCAAATATGCCCATCTCCGAGACAATTTTATCAGGGAGGTCATTGATGAATATCAGGAATAATAAAGGTCCAAAGATAGACCATTGAGGTACTCCCGCATTAATATCCTTATTTATATCATATTGTTTAGAAGTACGACCGTCGAGGACAACTTGGATTTTTCTCTTACTTAAGAAGGATTTCATTACATTATATATTCTTCTAGTGATACCATATGATCTAATTTTCCTTAGAAGACTATCGTGCCATACCCTGTCAAAAGCCTTAGATATATCGAGGGATACCGCTCTACCCTCTCCTTTTTTGTCCAGTGAACGGTATATACGTTCGGAGACTACAGATATATGCTGTTGAACGGCTTGCCTAAATCCATATTGTTTGTCGGTCAGGAGTTTATCAGCTGTTAGGTGTTGAACAAGGGCTTGATTAACTAAGGACTCAAATATTTTGGCGAAAAGCGGTAGGAGGCTAATGAGGCGATAATTTAGTGGGTCAGTTCTTTCACCAGAATTCTTGAAGACTGGTACCACAGAAGCGGTTTTCCAGCAGTCCAGAAAGCAAGATTCATTAATGCATTTATTGTAAAGTTTGGAGAGAACTGGAGCAACATCAGCAGAGTATTTTTTAATAGCACAGCCGGGATAAGAGCTGGTTTACATGCTTTTGAGGTACGTATGTTTTTTTTTATCATAGAAAAATCATAAACAATGTGATGAATGTGAAGAATATTGATAAAAAGTGTCAAATAAGGTAAAATCATATCATATACAAGTTTACTGGAAGACCTGGTCAGCTGATCGGACCTACGTGTATGTGAGCACGTGATCAGGTTAGCTGGATATGACATTGGAGTTGGGATTTGAACTTTGAGCAGGGCGGACGGTTTAACAGGTCGTCCTCCCTCACCAGGGAGGGGGCTGACGGGTCTTAGAATGGGAACCTAGAATTAACACTTTCCATTCTTCTACGATCGACACCTGGAAAGTGAATAAAAACTATATAAAACCAACCAGCGTTCTTGGAAGTGAACGAATATTCGTCCGAACAGGTTCCAGCCTCCCCTTTAAGAACCAGATGAATTTCAGGTGGACAAGATCAACGACGCATGAAAGTAAGGTATGTACAAAATACAAGTTTCACACACACACACACAAACACACACACACACACACACACATATGAATACATCATAAATAGACAGCAACAACATAACTTCGGGTTCAAATAGTGAGGAACCAACGATAGACATTTAGTGACACGTAAACACATCAGGATGAACCCTCTGTCCCAAGTATCGACATATCGACATATGGTTCTATGGTGCACATTGCACAAAGGACTCCCTTTTTAGTACTCACATGACAGACTCCTTTTTGGTAGCCATAATACAACACTGATTTATAAAACTTACTATGTTTGTTTGTCTGTCAGTCTCCATTAATTTTCAATGTGCATCCTTTCTGACCGGAAGGTCGCAGAGACGAGTCAAATGATTGCATTTTATGTGTACCGTTGTTTGATGGGAGTTTAATCCTGTAAAAAAAAGAGCTGCAAAACGTTAAAATTGAAAAAGAATTGGAATTTGGCAGGTGTAAGTTAACTAAAAGTGGTATCAGTACACATGCGCAAATATACATTTATACGTTAAAATCGGCTCATTTTAAACTATTTCTTATCCATCTGACGAGAGCTCAAACGGTAACAATCAAGTATGGAGCGCGATTTGTTTTGGATTCACTTCTTACTGATAACACTCAAGTCATATTTTTATTTTACTTTTTAAATCACTACAAAATATGGGGCACAATATAATAATGAATAGAGAATTTGCTCTACAATAATAAATAAGGATTCTGCATGAATTAAAATAGCATATTTAAGCGTATTTTACGAGCAGGCAATGCCAGGCGTCCTGCTAGTTGGGTATAAAATAATTTTACTGTTTAAAATTATGAAAAATCGAGCAATGTACATTATACAAAAGAAAATGTATTTAGTTTTTACATTGGACTTAAGATTGGAACATTTATTACTGCTGTATATTTGCAGTGCGACGGAAGATGTATGTCGACGGTTAATTCTTATTACTCTTTGCTCCCTTGCTACCCTAGATGGAGAACATACATATACATATATATATATATATATATATATATATATATATATATATATATATATATATATATATATATATATATGGGGGGGAGGGTTAAAATCAGGAAGTAGAAATCAAGTTTATAAGCTAAACCTTCTGTAAACTTGAAGTGAATATAAATATTAATATTTATATCGTGATTTCAACCAAATACAAAAGTTCAATAGAATCAAGCATATCAAAGAACACAAATTTAAGACCGTAAATTACATGAATATATTATCCGACAGGATACTCGAATAAGATATATTTCCTTAATCTGCGCATTTTCAAAGAAATGCGTTCTTCTCATCATCCGCGAATCAAGGAAATTTTAATATATTTTATTTCAATATCCTGTTAAACAATAAATTCATGTAAAATATAATTTACATATATACATATATATATATATATATATATATATATATACGACTACCCGTGACCCGTTGGGTCAGTATGTTATATTAGCGATGGAATTCATGTATGAACGTGACACTTGTGACGTAAAGATAATAGGTTTTTTTTTTTTTACATAACAGAAACATTTCTATGAAAGTATATTAACATGAAAAAATCACGGACAGATCACTCAAACATGAAAAAAAAGTCCTCCCTATTCGTGTAAAGTTACCAATTTTTCCGAATAATCGCTAAAAAATCGAAAATTAAACATGATTTTCCTACAAATTGAACGCCGACGAAAGTCATTTAGCAGCAAAAACGCACATGACCCTACCGATGAGAAATATAAGAATTAAAAAAAAAACATATTTGAATCCTTCAAAGAAGTCATAGAAACTTAAAATCTAAAAAAAAAAAAAAATAATAAAACCCGAAGAGAAAAATAAAATCTAAATAAATAAAATAAAATAAAGCTAATATTGAAACAGATTAGTAAATGTGTCAACAAATTCACCGTTCTAACACAATTATTTTGTATCTAGAAATACACACCAACAATAAAAAAGAAAGAAGGAAGGAAGGAAACAGGACGGATGGAGAGTAGTAGTAGTGGTAGTATTAATATTATTATTATTATTAGTAGTAGTAGTAGTAGTAGTAGTAGTAGTAGTAGTAGTAGTCTTGGCTTTACTACAATTGTTCTTATGTTTGTCAACGGGTTAAACTTGTTTAGTTCTAAAAAAAATAGAGACAGTATAGTTGTAATAAAGAATAGTTGCAAAACACCCCCACTCTTCCCATGTTAAATAATAATTTCGAAATAATAACGTTAATATTTCAGAGCGCATGTCAAAATCTGCAAAAGAAGTGATTTGTGTTTATTTGTTTACGTTGTTATGGGTTAATGTTTATGCGTGCATGCGCACTCGGATGTCGTAAACTGGAAAGTGAGTTACATCATTCGTTACAAGGTCATTTGAGTTTCGTAATTATATATATATATATATATATATATAGATAGATAGATAGATAGATAGATATACAGGGTGACCCCACCAAAAAAACGGGCCCAACTCTACTTAAGGCCCCGTTTCTTAGTGTTTTGTCCGAATGAAATGAAACTCTGGTCATAACTAGTTTATTATATTCAAAACATCACATCAAAACACTAGGGTCTTTGGCATTTTTCCCCGTTCTCCAGCATATGTTCTAGATGGCCTCCATTAAGCTTTGTTTTGTTTTTTGGTCACCCTGTATATATATATATATATATATATATATATATATATATATATATATATATATATATATATATATATATATATATATATTTATATATATATATATTTATATATATATATATATATATATATATATATATATATATATATATATATATATATATATATATATATATATATATATAACTCCACGGATTAAGGACTATCCAATTATTACGTGTTTCGTTTTCAGATAAAATACGTTTTTAACTCTTTTTCAAAGTGTTTTGAACGTGGTTTATTAACTATTCGCTCTTATATATATATATATATATATATATATATATATATATATATATATATATATATATATATATATATATATATATATCGCGTATTGATATTCATATTAAAAAGCCTTTTTTTCTATTTATTTAGTTATTCATTTGCTTCCCCACTGACCAAATTCGGCACATGGCCGTGTTTTTTTTTAATGTGGCCCGTGAGGGGAGGAAAACCAGCTCCCCCGAGAGGAAATTGGATAGTGACAATCAAAACTGATTGCTCAAGAGCAATGGTCTTATATATGGGTTGTGTTTGATTGCAGTATCTGCCGAGAGGGAACTGGACAGTGACAATTGTTATGAAGGGTTTCCCCTACATTGACCCAAACTGATTGCTGATTTGTGGGATTGCCACCACATATAGTCTTTGATTGCAGTATCTGGTCTGCAGATGCTACACTTTGATTTGCTCCTGGTATGAAGGCTAAGAACATCAGAAAAAAGCGAACCTTTTTTTCTGATTATTTAAAAAGAAATTACAACTTTGTTTTATATGGGTCGTTGATTAGCATTCATCTGCAAATATCTAGCTAATTTGCATATTCTTTGAAACATTTATTTTATTTTATTCTCTATTAGTTTTTTTATTTTCTTATTGAATGATCGTCTTTAGTTAACTATTACGTGTATTTATATTTATACGAATATTCTACATGATTTATACGTGCGTAATATTTGCATAAAAACTTATAGTAAATACGAAACTCTTTCTATATATATTTATGTATGCGTATATATATATATATATATATATATATATATATATATATATATATATATATATATATATTTGTTTAAAAAAATTGCCTAACAAACTCCTACGTCAGTTTTTGGTCTGCAGACATGAAACTTCGTGTATATTTGAACTCATGTGAAACTTGTTACTTGGGTTTTAGCCGGGGAAAATCGATGCAAAAGTCTGAAAATTAAAAAAAATGAAATTTGCCAGGTTAAAGTCGAACGACAGCATTACGAATATGCACGGGTGACGTAATAGCCATTTGTTTCTCTTTTAATTTTTAGTTTTGCAGCAATCATATCTTCATAGTATTGTCATTAACGTCAACGGAAAAAGTAAATCGTAAGTTAAACGCTTTGGTCTCGATTCTGGGTGATGGCGCACGAGTTTTTATTGTTTTAAACATTTTAAATCATTACGATATATTGAGTCCAATATAATCTACGTAATAATAAAATGATGGCAGAAATTCCTCTCTGGCCCCAATTAGTTTTTCAATAAGGTTTTCAGCAACATATGCTACATACAAGTTTAATATATCTACCCTGATAGGCATTATTTTAAGTTGTCTACGACCGCCATTTCTTCCACATTCACTCGTGCTAATAAAATGTTAGAATATATCCTATAAGAAACACCATCACAATCACCACATCTACAAATGAAGGAGTTCCTATTTTTTTCTCTCATTATTTAGTGCTCCGCTACCAGTTGACACCGGGGCAAATTCTACATTTTCTCACCCTACTATGCTTGAACCGTCATTAATTTGTTTATATATATATATATATATATATATATATATATATATATACATTATATATATATATATATATATATATATGTATATTATATATATATATATATATATATAAACATTACCTTTCCATTTTACACTACCTAATAAAATAATTCTCCCCAGCGTAATTCCGATTACTTCAATTGGCTGAGATATATTTCGATATTCTGGAATAACAATTCTAATCTTTTATAAACGTACGTTTAGTATGGCGTCACTTACAAACATATTCTATGGCCTTTTAGGACGTCCTTTACAGACAACACAACTTCTGTTCTTAGTGAAATTGCCAAATATATATATATAATATTAAGTCTGTGACACTTTTGGAGAGGAGTCGTTACATTACATTAGGTAATTTTACTCATACATATGCACATCACTACGACTGCGATGAAGAGTTCTCCGTCAAATACATAAACAAACTTAGCTTATCGGGATTACTATTTCTTTGCCAATCAATGGGTACGGTACAAAAAAGGCTTCTGTTATTAAAAAATTTGCCAACAACAATGTTGCATGCAATTAGACCTTACTGCATTCCTAATTTTTTCACTCTTAATCAATACGAAAGTTTATTTATACATTGTTCAGCATTGCGACTGTCAGGCCGCATTCTTCTTATTACACATAAACAAACTTTGTGTCTCAGGAATACGACTCATTTACGGCGGAGTTTTCATGCGTTTTTAGGATTATGACAGATTTGTATGGATTTAATTATTTTTAAAAAATTGCCAACAAGAAAACAATGATCCACCAAAGCACCTAAGTCACATATTTAACATAAATTATTATCTTACAGTTTGGTACTTTACGAACGAATTAAATGGTTACAGTGCCTTACAGAAGGGTTACGTGTCTCCGTTATAAAAGACACACACTAACGATTATTTTTGTTGGATCCTAATAAAAGCATTAAAATGTATTGCACCGCAAAACTAATCCAGAGCGGCCACTTGCTACGTGTACATTTTTGTAGATGCACTCCTCTTTTTTTTTCTTTTTTTTTTTTTTGTTAGAACATTTTTCAACTTTTTTTATTGCCTTATTATACCAGCAAATATTACCTAAATACTCGGTCAATAAGACCATCAGGATTTATCATCAGAAAAAATAACAAAAGCAACACAAAAATTGTACGCTTCACAAAATACGAAAATGTATTTTTCTTTAATTGCAGTACGACAACCACACATAATCAAACTTACACTGATAACGTGACTGAATTGAAAACGTGCCTTGCACTCCGGAAGAGCCCAAAAATAAAAATTGGCTCAGTATATAAGCATTTCCACTCCACTGATCGAGGTCAGAAAAGGTGAGGTGCAGTATCAGAACAGATACTACACTGTGATCTCGGCCTCCTGAATATATTTCATGATCATTAGAATTTATCCTCACAAACGAAAATACAAAAAAAATATATACAATTCACAAACTACGAAAGTGTAACTTTTTTTATTTTAGCACAACGACGACAACGACGACTTCAAAACAAAATCAAACTTACACTTTAACACGTGACTCAATTGAAAAGGTTAACTTGCGATTAGTTGCATTTTCTTATGCCCAAATAGAAAATATGCTTAAAACATTGTACAATTAACAAAATACGAAACTGTACCTTTTCATTATTTTATCACGCCGTCTCCGACGGCGACGACCGTGACGACCGTGACAAAGCATATTACAAATTACAGTTTAACACGGGACTACTATACAATCGTTAGCTCTCATTTAGTTGCGTTGCACGCTGAATAGGAACAAAAATATAAATTGACTCAGTCTAGAAGGATTTATCCTACACTGATCTAGGTCATAAAGGTTGAGATGTAGTAACAGAACAGGTGCTACACTTTGATCTCGATCTCTTTGACAGATTTTTTTTCTTAAAATTCCGTTCTGTTTTGTTTTTTTGTTGTTTTTTGTTTTTTTTGGCAAATGTCATATTAATGCATACGCTATTATTTGAAAGATATACATTTCAATATATAAATTTATATGAAATGGGTTCGTAGATTTCACAGTACCGGATATTATAATGGGCGGGCAGCAGATCCAACTAACACCCCATACTTATTTTTTGTTTATTTTTATTTTTTCCGACAAGCAGGGTAGGAGACATACTTCCACGGGGCAACGCCAGTACACGGGTGCTGTTAGTATAATAATGAATGTGAAATATGTATTAATTCAAATATCATATTAAAGCGTATTTTAATTTTTAATACCAGCCAATTCCGGCCAGCTTGCTACTATATATATATATATATATATATATATATATATATATATATATATATATATATATATATATATATATATATATATATATAAAATATATATGGCGGTTATATATATACTAGCCGTTCAGCCCGGATTTGCTCGGACCCTATATATTGTTTATAACCTTATGTGCATATGTATATATATAAAAAAAGTTTGACACATGTTCAGGTAACCTACATCTAAAATTTCAAGTGTTAAGACCCAAAATTGGCGGAGGAATTTGGTAGAGTTTTCAACTTTGACCTCTTGGAAGCCAAATTTTCGCCCAAAACTGATTAAAAGGCTTTACTGCATGTCTGAATACCCTCTATGTAAAATTTCAAATGTTTAGACCCAAAATTAGCTGAATAGTTTGCTGGAGACCGCAAATGTAATATCTTTTGAACTTTGTCCACTTGCCAGCCAAATTTAATGCCAGAAACCGAGTAAAAAGTTAGCCCTATGTCTGAATACAATTTATGTAAAATTTCACACGTTAAGACCAAAAATTGGATAAGTAATTTGGTAGAGACCGCAGAGATAAAAGTTTTTAAACTTTGACCCCAATTTTGACAGCTTCACATTTATTGTCTAAAGTTCAAATCAAATTAAAAGTTTAATCCATGTCCAAGTAACTTACATCTAAAATTTCAAGTGTTTAGACCCCAAATTGGCAGAGAAGTTTAGTAGAGTTTTCAAAGGTAAAATCGTTAAACTTTGACCCTTTTGGCAGACAAATTTCTGTCCGAAAACCGATTAAAACCGTTTTGCCAAATCTCAATAACCCTTATATTAAATCTCGATTTTGTAGAATGAAAATTGACAGAGTAGTTGTGTAGGGAAATGTACACACACAGACACACTGCCACAGACAATTTCATTATATATATATATATATATATATATATATATATATATATATATATATATATGCGCACGCACGAACACACACAGGGTCTTGTGACGATCCAAAATTTTCCTCGATTCCGATAAAATTACCGATTCCGAGTTCAGTTCTTTATAAATCTCTAAATATTTAACTATAATGTTGTCATTTTTTTTCTCCGTTTACCGTAAAAGCACATGTTGAATATTCAGATAGCGTCACAAACGTAAAAAAAAACTAAACTTTTTTGGCATCGGAAAATAGATAAGATTTTCCCAATTTTGAAACTGATTCCGATACCCGAAAAAGTTCCGATTTTTCCGCTCCCCGATTCCGATTAACTGTCCCAACCCCAATATATACATATATATATATATATATATATATATATATATATATATATATATATATATATAAGCGAAAATGTATGTATGTATGTATGTATGTGTGTATGTTTGTGTGTCTGCTAAAAACTTTTGACAGACACGACGAAAATTCACAAACTTGGTATCATATCGAAGCTTCATCCTTCGCTCGAAAAATATCGAAAAATTGGCCAAAAACGTTCATTTTTTTCACCGCGAAATCGACAATTTTCGACAGGGGGTGGGATCAACAAAAACGGTGTTCTCGTGACGACGAGCGGCTCTACGCATGCGCCAGATGACGTCATGACCTGATTTAATTTAAATATTGAACCAGTGTTATTTAAGCCATTTTCACGTAACGTTCGTTTTTCTGTTTTGTTTTGTTTTTTACTTCGCTTATCCACCCCCGACCACACGCCCAAAAACACCCGGGTACCCACCGATTTTTTAAATTTTAATATCGAAAAAGGCTTATTTAAGCCATTTTTCCCGTATTCGTTTCTTTTTTCATCGTTCGTTTGCCTTACGTTAGTTTTTTTGTGTTTTTCCCCGCTTAAGTGTTAATGTTGTTTTCTTTTTTTACTTCGCTTATAAAAAACAAACCTACTCTTAACACTCGACGACTTCCGGGCGCGCACCTGCCAATTTGATTCTTACTTAAATAAATTCAAACATCTTTCAGTAACTCATTCTGGCTGGCCGATTTTATTTTCAGATTTCGATCCTACCCCCCTCGGGTTCTTTTTTATTTAACACCACACACACCTACAAACACCCGGGCAACGTCGGGTACCCCCGCTTGTATATATATATATATATATATATATATATATATATATATATATATATATATATATATATATATATATAGGAGTATTGAGATTTGTGAAAATCTTTTAAATCTGTTTTCAGCCAGAAATTTGGCTGTCAACGGAGTCAAAGTTCAACGATTTGACCTTTGAAAACTCTACCAAACACCTCCGCCTATTTTGGGTATCAATTCTACTTCAGAATTGTTAGAATAAAGACTGGAAATTTGTACACAGTCTATCAAATTCACATTTTATATGTGCATAAGTTATATGCTGGATTCTTTCAGGCTTGACAGACTATGGATACCCACTGTTAGGGTGTCTAGCGTGTATTTTTTTTTGGCAACAGCTGCTCAATTTCCAACCATCCTTCTCCTGATTAGACATTGTTGAATACCCGTGACAAGTGGAGATTCAGAACGACTGGAAACTATACCGAGATACACGGAAAATACATGCAGCGCCTACAATTCCCAAATGGTCACCCATCTGGTACTAGTCAGGCTCAATATTGCTTAACTTCGATGATCTGACAGGAACCGGTGTGTCAACGTAATTATGCCGTATCAAAAATGTCAAGTTATATATACACATACAAAAAAACATGCACACACGTGTGTGTGTGTGTGTGGGGGGGGGGGGTGTGATATGTATTTTTCTAGCTCCGGAACGAAAAAATAACTAGTAAGTTATACAAGCCACACATCCTAAAATGAATTCAAAACGAAATCCACACACTAATTAAAATGCAGACAGCAGGCATTATTTCTCCTTTAGGTTATCAGAAATGATAATAATATTTCATATTTGAGAAAAAAGTAAATGCTGTCGTAATTCTATGAGTTTATATAATTATTAGTGCATACACTGGGAAAGCATAATTGTTTTTTGTGATCAGAAAGAGATGACCAAGCAGGCACAATAGACAGAGGCGGTATTTAGCTAGCATAATCAAGAACAGAAAAGCAAAGGAAATTCCTTTTTTTGTTTTGTTTTGTTTTTGTTTTTGTTTTTCGGTTCCAAAACCTTATTGCATAACATACTCGGTACAAAAAAATCTCGTATACTAGAGGCCATAAAAGTCTGGCGAGGCCTTTCAAATTTTAATTCTTTTATCAGCTGGATACTTTAATTTTGTTTTGATCTCGGAAATAATAGTTTATTATTCCGGGTTGTAAAGACTTGCTCAACAACAACTATGATTATTAAGAGCAAGAGAGAGAGAGAGAGGGAGAGAGAGAAAGATTATTAATAAGAATCGAAACAACAGTGATCGAAACCAGTTGCATTTCACGTTCTCAATGGGCGATCGAATGATTAATATTAGGAAAAAATATATTGGCGTTAAATAATGAAGTCAGTTGTTTTTTATATGTTTTATATTAATCAAAGATAAAAAAACTTGTATTCATTACTAAAGCTTTAGAAGTCTGCACACACGCGCATATACACATACACGAACGCACACGTATGTCATTTGAAAGCATACATTGTTCTATGTAGTAGTAATAACTAGCAGGCCGCTAGGCGTTGCCTATTCGTAAAATACGCATAAATATTATATTTAAATTAATGCAGAATTCTTATCTCCTATACAATAAAATGACTGCAGAAATTCCTCTCTGGACTAACGTATCGTAGATTTACAAAAACAGATGCCACATGCAAATTAAATACGTCTGTCTAGGCTATTCGTCATTATCCTATGTAGCATTCGCACACCATTTCAGACAGATTAGATCGTTATAATAAAATGCTACCTTGCATGATAAGAGCAACACCAGCACAATCGAAACATCTCCAGAGGAAGAAGTTCTTATTTTCCCCGTAAGTATTTTGTCCTCCCACCACCATCAGTCGAATCCGGAGGGAAATCTACATTTTCCGCAGATATTGTAATTTCACCGATTGTAACTGGCCCATGGCCCATACACACATGCACATAACATTTTTTTTATTTACGATTCACAATAATAGCAGCTCCGTTGGCATATTCCGCCAATTTTGATTGGCTGAGACGTGATAATTCTTATATTCCGTAATGAAAATATTTCCTCCATAAACGAACACTTCAAAAAGTATATGTGAAATGCTTCGGTTTAAAATATCACAAACAAACAAACTATAATGACGTGCAATAAACTCTGAACTAAATTGAAGCGGTTAGCTCCCAAATATGTGCGTTTCTTTTATTATGCTGAAAAAATACGAGAGTTTATTGAACAAAAAAATATATATAACGTTATTTTTTGCCAACAATTTTACTGAACTCCTTTTTATTTTGGTCTTTTACATGAAGATGTCTGCGGAAAACAAACAAACAACAAAAATAAAAACAATTAAAAACATATTGAACATTACTTGTAAATGATTACATACGTTTCATTCGATTTTACGACATTTTAGGTAAAAAGTACGGAAGTTTGTCGAACGAAATAAGACGAACTCCTTCTTTACCAACTAATTTATACCCGCAACATATTTCTTTTAATAAAATTCCGTAATTTTTTTTTTTTTAATAAATTGTATTAACAGATACGCGTGTATTTGGAAGCTAAGCTCTTCAACATATACATATATATGAAATGCGTCAATTTAAAACATTATAAATCAACACATCACATAAAACATAACTATAATGACATGTAATTATCTATGGACTAAATGTAATAGGTTAGCTCCCAAAATATTTTAATAAAGAGTACGGAAGATTATTGAACGAAATAAAACGAACATATTTTTGCCAACTGTTTGATTTCAGTGACATATTTCTTTTAATAAATTTCCTTAATTTTCCTCCCTTTTGTTCGGAATAAATCGTAATTAATAAACACGTGATTATTTGAAAGTGTAACTCTACAATATATAAATATATATATGACGTGCATAGTTTTAAAAAATCACTAATCTACACAAGCACACAAAATATAACTATAATGACGTGTAAAATACGTCAATGTTTACATATTTACGCATACACGGTTTGTTTTCCCTATTTGGCTTTTTTTTGTTTGTGAAAATCCGGCTATAGCAACCAATTTGGCCTTTTTGGCGGTTTTTCTAAAGGATTTTTTTCAAATATTTAGTAGAGTATGGCGACTCACTTAGGGTCAGTTCTTGGACAGGTTTACCCTTTTAGAAATTTTAATACATACATAACTTAAATAAAGTTAAATAAAGATTGCAAAATAATTAAAAACAAAGGAATTGGTTGATCTGAACAATGCTGTCACTATGATTTACTTTTAAAAAGTTTTCACTTGTTCTAAATTTTATAAGCGATTATCAGCGTTTACAGACTTAACTTTGAAATTATAAGGTTCTACCACAGTGAGCACCCACTTTTTGGACACCCCATTGTAAATGTTGCTGCTCGAATTTAGATTTTTCCCTTTTAATTTTCCACATATTTCTGCAGCACTTTTCATAGATTATACGCTTAGTTTTCACATTACCAAAATACTTTGGAAAAAAATGAATCCACCTTTCCAACGTAGAAGGAAAATATTTAATTGCCAGGTGCAGCATTAACGACTGACATGGAAAACAAAGTGTGTGTTCCATTTATTAGAATGTTATCATTATAAATTGACCCCCCGACTATCACAGTCATTAGAAATATTACCATTTTTTTTTTTATTCTACGCCTGTTCTCAATCATAATCACCGGAAAAAATTACAACAAAGTATAAAACGGAAAAATGTTAAGTCTATGAGAATCATTGTTTAGGTTCGCGGCAGTGTATTTTTGGTTGCTTCTTTTCCTCGTGACACAATGTTGACACATTAGGTGAAAGCACAAAATAATCACAGCACATAATCAAATTCCCGTGTTAACAATGGGTTTATAGATGCTTATGTTGTTACTTTGGTACGGTCCATTCATTTTGCCCACGGGCGCCAGAGCTCTTTATTTTACTGGGTTAGTAGTGGCTTCCACTATCAATCGTAGTTTAATGTGTTTTTTTTGTGTTTTTTTATTACAGGCCGTGTTTGGGGGCATACTTACAGCGAGAAATGCCGGTATACGGGTCCTGCTTGTATATAATAAGTTTAAGTATGCAGTTAAGTGAACATCTACACAGAATTTTCGCGTTTCATTCTCGTGAAGATTCGGCAGACTATTGCATGGAAACGATGTTACTTCTTCTTTTAATACATCCCTGTAATGCTACGTTTGCGAATAAGCGAATCAAATTCTTTATTATTCATATACAAATTTGCTGCAGCGATTGGTCACACGTTTATCAAGCAGAGGTCCACTTGACCTTTGATTCACCTCATTAGGCCTGCCAAACCTTCTGCGGGAACGGTGTTGGTGCAGCACCGCTGGGCGAAATGCCAACCAAACTAAACTAGCAGTCAGAGTCAAGGACCAGGAAATAGCTGATATGGTGTCCAGCCGCACAGGAAGCTTACTAGGGTGGATCAAGCCCTTTCGTGTTGGCTCATACCTGACCTCGGAGATGGAACACTCTTACAAGAAAATCCTGCGATCGTTTTTATCATCTGACGTGTGGCACAACGTGCACTTGTACAGACCATATTAATTCGATGGAGAGGGTGTGCTTTTTCAGCACAATCAATGACCACTTTAAACAAATAAAAGTGCGTTTGTTCAGTGAACAATTTTCGCTCATTTACGCCTAAGGTTTCGCACATAGATATGTGCTTTTTTAATAAATAACAATAAATCCTGTGGCGATGATGGGATTGTGGCGGGAGTAGGTGAAAGATGTCACTGGTAGTTCCTAACATGAACATTTCACATAGGTGGTGAAAGGTAAATTGTTTTTCAAAACACCTGAAAGTAACTCTGTGACACGTGCCCTCTTTTCATAACAAAGCAGCTCTTTATAAAATGGTACTACTTTACTCTTTATGCGGGTTAGAGTTTATACAACATGACATAAAAATTGTTTACTTGCTCTTGTCCCTGTAATCAGGTGTAAATATCTGGGCATCTAACATTTGCACGCAAATCAAGAATAGAAATAACATACATGGCAAGAATGTGTTCATTGCGATTTGGAAGGTAAGAAGACTCAAAGATAAAAAAAGAACCCTGAATGAAAATCTCTTATCATAGCACATATTTTGAGGCATCATAAAATTTGTATTGCAGCTCTTTCCGAAACTAGGTTTGCTGATATAGGACAGCTAGAGGATGTTGAATGTGGATATACTTTTACTTGGATTGGAAAATTGTTATCGTGTTAAATGGTAATAAACGAAAGGAACACAGGATTTTTAGGAAAAGAACATGTATTCATATAGATTACAGACAAAGCGAGTTGAGCAATACCATTCCTCAACGGTGGGGCGTGCGTACCCGACCTTCTTGGTCGCGCGCTAATCTCTCACTCCCGGCACCGTACTCGATACCGAAAGTGACGACACTAGAGGAAGTGACGTCATGAGATAATCCACTAACCCACACTTTTTGTTCGTAAAAGCTGTCAGTACCTCTTCCTTTTAGGGTTTACCATCAATGGCTCGGTAACCTTTCTTTTATGGAACGACCGACATAGCTCAGGTGTTGGTTGAGGAAGTTCAAGATCAAAAGTTTCGAAGACAGTGTCTATCGGCTCATCTTCCAATGGTGGACTATCACAGGTTTCAACTAATCGACATCTTCTTAGTTGGTTCTGGTAACGCGTGTGGGTATATGTTGGTTCTTTTATGATATATACCATGTCTGCGATTCTCTTAGTAATTGTACCCAACTCCCAGAATGATATGTTGTTTTTATAACTTTTGAAAACCACTCTTTCGCCTGATCTGAAACGTTTACTGGGTACATAAACGGTCAGTAATGGCCTTGACTGTTTGGGTAAGAGCTTGTCAAAAACGGATCTCACTTTCCGCGCAAACATCGTTTCTGCAGGTGAGACTGCTGTAGGTGTGTTCGGGTTGGGTGTAATTCTATACACGTGTAGAAATTGTTGAAATGCTTCCTTTTTCGATTTCTCTGTTTCTGCAAACGGGACGTTTCGTTTCTTCTTGAAAACGGGCAGTGTTTTCTTTTAGTTCGAATCTTGCTATGGCCTTTGTATGTTTTCGTAATCCTGGTGAAAATACTTCTGAAAATTCCACTTTTAACTCGTCCTTCAGTTGTTGCGCTTCCGTAGACGAGTCTATCCTATGACAGAATTTATTTATATGTTGGTCCCACAATTCGAGTCGCTCCATCCAATCAGTACGGAACAGGTTTTCGGATGTCCTATGTACATGCACTTTCAATTTTTTAGTAACACCATTTAAGGTTACCAGGAGTGTGAGCTCTCCCTCAAATTCCACTTTATCGCCTGTCACAACTCGAGCTGATTTGTTAGTCATCCGCATGATTGGTTTCCTTAGCCTTTTCCACATCTTAAGGTGAATGATGGACAGGTCTGATATGAAATCCAATTGTAGATGAACAGTTTTATTTGCGATGTTAACTATTCTGTCGGACGCTGTTCTTAACCTTGTTCTTCCTGCACTAGGTCGCTTTGTGACTCTTCCTGCCACATTTGTTGCAGTACTTATATTTGTAAAAACATTGACTCGACCAATGTTTCCCGCCGCAGCGATAGCACGGGCTTGTAGGGGATCCGGGTCTTGTGACTGCGTGGTACTTATTAGGTGTAACCTTAGTTTTTTTACTTCCAGCTTTGCTTTTTCGGGTGAGTATTTTTTCCGGTCTGAAGGTCGTCCTTCTAATGAATTTTGCGCCTAAGCCTAACTCCTCGACGTATCTCGAGTTGTTTCTTACGCAGACAACCCGTTGACAATCCTCGGCCAACTTCTGGAGGGCGAGGCCCTGTTTGTTCTCAAGTCTAGAGAGAACGCGTCGTCTAATCTCAGTGGTTTTGGATGAGACTAGATCCTGCGAAAAAATTAAACACTTGAAGTCATATGCCGATAAGTTAGATAGACGGAAATCATCGCAGTGTTTATTTACCACGGACGCGAAGGTTAGGTAATCATCGTCGTCGCTTTTTTGCAGGTTAAAGCACTTCCATCTTCTATGAAAGAGCGTAGAATTCGGGCTGAATAGTTCGGATAAAAGTTTGACCGCTTCAGAAAATTCCAATTCACTCGTCTTCCTGGTAAGAATATAATCCACAAACTTGCTATGTTCTGTGGTCCCTAATTTCCTCAAAAGTAGGCGAACATTTTAGCGTTGAAAATCCACGGTGAATATGTCCTCATATCTCCGATAGAAAGCGCCAAACGTCCCATCCAACTCCGATCGGTAGTTGAACGTTTCTATAGCGTTCCATATTGTACTTTGGGAAAAATCAAAACTGTTGTCACTGTGTTCCGTTCTATCGAATATTTTTAACAATAGCTCTTCTTGTCTCTGTTGTTGAAGTAGCATTCTCTCCTCCAACGCTTGTTGCCTCTCTTCTAATTGTAATTGGGCCTTGATTAGCTGTATTTATACTGTTTTAACCTCCTCCATCTTATAATGGCTTTTCCTAACAAACGAAAAAAAATTATTTCCGTTTTTGACTGGAGAAGAGAGATAAAATAATATTAAAGAATAAAAAATAAAATGTCCTTTCCATGAGTGTGTGCGTATGAGGAGGGAGTAATTTATCCCTTGCTTCTTGGTAAAAATCTTAGTGATAACCCCTTATGGGGGTGGACAAAAACAAAAAACAAAAAAAAATGTACCGTGATACAATACAGTTGCAAAAGAATAAACATAATGATGGAATTGTCCGACAGCTAACCAAAATGGCTGATTTTTTTTTTTTGGGGGGGTCCCCACGCGGCGGAAAAAAGTTTTTCACTTTAAGACCGATAGTTAAAAATAGAATATTTCATAAAATTCCAGTTAATGAAAAAAATCTTTTTTTTAGGCCAAGTAAAACGAAAAAGGGGGAAAAACATTTCTCGCCCATTAAAATATTGTATAAAGTACCCAACAAAAACAAAGGCAAAAAAACCCAAACTTTTCACTTCATTTGAAAAATGCTCAAATTTGTATACGAGTAACTAGTCAACAAGTTACAAGAGAATTGTTTTCGCGGTGAAATTGAGTCAACATTTTTCTCTTTTTCTTTTTTCTTTCTTCTTTCAATAAGCAACAAAATTAATTTTTAAGCATTACAAAAATGAGTTTCGTACAGTTCTTTTCAATTTAAATATAGAGACAAAAAGATTAACTTACACTTTAGTCGATAACTTTGCCATGTGTTCGTTTGCTTTTTTTTTTTTTTAGGATTCTGTTTTTTAGAACGTAATTGCCAGCAGATTTCTTAGCTTGTAAACCCGAAGTTCTTTTGAAGTCAATTAGAATTGTGTTCTTTTTCCTTTTTTCGTGGAGTTAACCCGTGTGAAAGTCGAATCCGACGTCGTCAGTTGTTATGGATTTAAATGGTAATAAACAAAAGGAGCACAGGATTTTCAGGAAACGAACATGTATTCACATAGATTACAGGCAAATTGATTTGAGCAATACTATTCCTCAACGGTGGGGCCTGTGCACCCGACCTTCTTGGTCGCGTGCCAATTTCTCACTCCCGGCACCGATACTCGACACCGGAAGTGACGTCATGAGATAGTCCATTAATCCCATCATCATCAAATCGTTCTGAGAAACGTGAATCTGGCGTTGTTTTTTTTTCATCAGGCATGATATTGCCAAAAAATCCTGAGTCCCTGCCTGTTGGTATAAATGACAGAATTATGTCCTTGCGCGTTGCGGAAGGAATTGATAAATATCCCAGATTTTTTAGTAGCTATGCACCTACACTTAATTCATCTGATGAGCTTAAAGAGAGGTTTAACCCCTCTTTACGTGAACAGAATAACAAGGTTTGTATACAGGCTAAGCTGTTTGTCTTGGGTGACTTCAATGCTTGTGTGTGTAGTGATACACTTTTTTTTTAGAAATGTCATTGGTTCACATGGGATTGGTAAAGTCAGTTCAAACAGTGTTCTCTTATTGTCTTTTTGCAGTGTTTCAGTTGCCTAATTGAAAGAAAGCCAGTTGGAAGCAACTCCGGTCTAATCATTATCATCTCATTGATTATGTCATTGTACGTCGTTCTGATTCTGTACTTTCATCTAACAATTTACTGATGAAATAAATAAATTTGGGATGGGAAATTGATACTCCCGCGGAAGTTATATTATTGATAAAATTTAATATTAGGGACTGAACCTGATACATCACTGTTTGCTGCTAACTTTGAATCAGGTACTTTTCTGGTTTGCCGATATTTATGAAAGTATCAATGCTTTTGTTATTTTTTTGTTTTTTTTTTAATATTTTTCCCTGCTTAGCAATTATAACTTTTTTGTTGTGAAAAATTGTTACCTCTGAATACTTATGCAGAATATTATGGAACATGCTTAAATAATGATATTATTTTGAAAATCATTCTTTGTTGAGAAAAATCCCCGCCAAATTGGTATACATAGATTTTTGCGTTCAATATTGATGAATGCGGTAAAAATTACAAGTATTCTTGACAGAAACAAAGAACATAAAAGAAAACAAGCATAATAAATATCAGTCCTGCAGCGATGATGACTCCTAACTTGGCTAGGGAAATACATTACGATGAACGAAAGAGAGTGGATATACAACCGGTGCCCGGAAAACTCGTCCCAGGAAAACTCGTCTCCGGAAAACTCGTCTCCGGAAAACTTGTCCCCTTTCACTAGGTAGGAAAACTGGTCCCTTATTGAATAAATATCGATTGAAAACACATTTCATGATCGTTCTTGAAGGAGATATTGTTTTTTAAAATAGACTATAACCCCCCATAATATTATTTTAAAATATTTTTACTTGTTCAATGTTTTTTTTTTTTTAATAAAATCGATTTTCTAAGTGTCCGTTTTCTACCTAACTGGCTAAGTTCTTAGTGGTTTCACTTCTTTTACAGCGTTTATTATGTTCATACAAAGTTACTTACAAATTTTTTTGTTCTTATTTTAACGATGTTTCTTGGAGTCATAAAAACAATAATAAAAAACAAAACCAAAACATTAAAAAACAGGGAGCGATTCGATTTTTGGTTACTTTTTTGTTTTGGTTTTTTAATTATGATAGTTTTTTTGTTGTTATGTTTTTGTTTTCTCTCATACCAAATGCACTCAGCCGTTATTTAAAATTATAATTTTATCAATTATCAACATTTGTTGTCGTCCTGTCAAATTTTGCAAAAATTAACTAATAAATTAAAAACGAAATATGTTTTTGGCGCGAGAGATGCCATGTGCTAACAATCTCTCGTTAACTCATTTTTAATTTTTTTTAATTTTTACTTCAAAATTCTAAAATCAATCATTAAGAGAAAAGGTAATCACTAAATAAATTTATTAATCAATTTTATTGAAAACTCCGCTATCGTTTATCAAGAATCTTTTTAATTTCATTTTTTCTTGGTTGTTTTTCGGATGGAGATATAGTTTTTACCCCCCCCCTCTCTCTCTCTCTAAATTATATTTAAAAAAATATTAAAATTTATTATTTTCTTTTTAAAACCAAATCTCCCTCAGTAATTTCTTTAATTTTCTATTTTTTAGCGATTATCAAGACCCCTAAGATGTGATACACCGGACATTATTTCTCGTTCTCACGTAACAATCGATATGTTTTTTGTTTGTTTTTTGTGTTTTTTTTTTCTTTACTGAATAAACGATTCCAAATAAATTAAACAATATAGTCGGCGAGGTAGAAAAATCGATTTTACCCTTTTATAAACAACAGTAAATAAGTAAATTTTTTTTATATTAATATAAAAAAATGCGGTCTCGTTTATGAACATAATAAACGCTTTAAAAGAAGTGAAACCACTAAGAACTTAACCAGTTAGGTAGAAAACGGACACTTAGAAAATCGATTTTATTTAAAAAACAAAAAAAAAAAAAAAAAACATTAAACAAGTAAAAATATTTTTTAAAAATATTATGGAGGCTATAGTCTATTTTAAAAAACAATATCTCCTTCAAGAACGATCATAAAATGTGTTTTCAATCGATATTTATTCAATAAGGGATCAGTTTTCCTACCTAGCGAAAAAGGACGAGTTTTCCGAAGTCGAGTTTTCCGTGTGCGTCCTGGCATATTCCTGGAGAATTTCGGTAGAGATACAGCACCTGTCCACCCGCAAAATGTCCTTTAAAATGACGACTATTATAAGTTTTCCGGGGTGCTGACAACAAAATATAACGTTTAAAATTCCAGGAAACAAGTAGTTCCAAGATGTGAAAAATGATATTTTCTAAAAAGAGGATCACTTTTCTACATTAAATTATTAATTAAAATGAGCACGCACTTTATGGCCGATTTTTTTTTTTTTGGGGGGGGGGGGGAAGTTGGCAAAAATATGCGCGCGATTATGCATACAACAATGGCCACCACTTAGACCATAAATAACTGCATCGCTTAATATCCGGAAAACTACTTATTTGCCATAAATTTAAATGCGATATTTTGTTAAAATTTATGTTTATGGTGGCTATTGTTGTACGAACCAGCGCGCAAATGTATTTTTTTTATTACATGAAACCAGCGGAAAACTATGTTTCCACTATCGCGAAAAAATATTCGCCGGCCCGAATTTTTTTAAGGTAGGTTTAGTGTTATATTAGTCTACCAGGTCACAATTACCCATTTTACGTTAAAGTGTGTTCTTTTTACGTTGATCCTGTGCGAGCCTTTTCTAGTCTCGCACAAAAACACGCGTTCACATCTCAAGCCATATTTCTTGTCATATACATACGCGCACACAAACATATGCGCACACGTACACCCACGTAGATATATTCACGTTCGCGTACATACACTCACATTCACGTGTATTCACACACGCTAACGTACACACATGTATGCACACATAGGCGTACACGTACGCACACAGGGACAACGTCACTTCCCTTTCAAAGGAAATCCACACATGTGCAAAAGACCACCGGAAACAAATATAAAAGCAAGAGCAATAAGCTGCTTCTTTTTTTTTGAACCAGCTTCCGACCTGAACGGCGACGGACCAACCGCGCGCCCTTTCGGGGCACGCGTGCCCGCGCACGTCACATCCCCTGCTACTGTATGTAGGGCAAGAGCTAACAAACAGCACGTACACTTTATACGCTTCCTCTCTCCATGAACTGTATTGACTTTCTCACTCTTTTTTCCCTTTTGCGCCCATCAACCAGACAAGTTCTCGTCCACAGCTAGTGGTCTGAAGACATTTCCACGTGAACAAGTACCAACATGTGCGTGTCAACCCTCTATCTTTTTCTTTGTCTACACGCTGGACTGCCATTTCTCGTTCCACTACATTACTCACTCCTCTTTCCACGTGCGAACATGAACACGAGTTACACCTAAAACATTCATTTTTCAACAGAAAATAAACGACATGTTTATTTTATTCAGCAATTGAGTTTTGGTTCCTTTCTTTCCATTCGTTTCATTATTTTCTTTTGTGGCGAGTTAGGATATTTATATACTGGCCCGCAACAATCCCCTCGCCCAACATAAAGGTAGCCATAAAGTTACTACTCATTTTACCCTAAATTAATATAGAAAAGTGATCCCCCACTTTTGGAAACTATAATTTCTTCATAACTTAGAAAACTACTTATTTCCTGGAATGTTAAACATATTTTCGTTTTCAGCACCCCGAACAACTATAATATTAGTCATTCTAAAGAATATTTTGAGAGTGGAAAGGAGTTGAACCAGTTACCGAAATGTCTCGATGAATATTTCGGAATGCATCAAAGTACCACTTTTACCTATTTAATTTTGCCATTTTTACCGGTGCCATGTTTACCATGCCATTATATTCGGTGCCATCTTTACATAAATTCATATATATATATATATATATATATATATATATATATATATATATATATATATATATATATATATATATATATATATATAAAATATATATGGCGATTAAGCTACACTGAATATTCTGCGTTTCATCCAACTATAGGATTCGTCAGGCTTATGCGCGAATTCTGTCGTTGCTTCTTGTTTTTATATATGTTGAGGATTTCTAGTCGGCCAATCAGCTTTCTATATATATAGATTTTGTTATTGTTGTTATTTTTCAAGCGATAACTACGGTTAATATTGACGCCGCCTCGGATCGGAGCTCATTTTTTTTTTATTTACTTAGAAAGTCGCCCTTTTTAATTTGGACGTATATAACATTTTTATTTATTTTATTATTTTTAAACCAGTAATCTACGTACACGCGTGTTTCAAGGTTTTTACCTCTCATCAGCGTAGTTTAATTGTTTCTAGGGATCGAACCTCAGACCATGTTTACCACAGTCTGGTGCCTTAACCGTTAGGCCATGATCCCTAGATTGATTATACTGTTTATTTTTATCGCTTATAAATTTATTTAGATTTTGTTATTGTTGTTATTTTTCAAGCGATATATATATATATATATATATATATATATATATATATATATATATATGTATGTATGTGTGTGTGTCTGTGTGTTTATTTAATATTTATGGATAAAATATGAATTCACGGACACGCGTTTCGCCATACTACAGAGTCAAGTTGATGAGCCGTAGTACAGCTAATACTGGTCTAAAAATTAAAAATTGATAAATACCTAACAAAGAGATACAATTTGCCTGGAGTATATATATATATATATATATATATATATATATATATATATATATATATATATATATATATATATATATTTAATAGACATTTCAAAATGGGTGGGGTGAATTTAAAAAAAAACATGTCTAAAATATTATTTTCGGTTTATTGGAAAGAGCATAAAATCTCAGATTGACCCTGAAAATATCGTAAAAATTGAACCAATAGAAAAATTTAGATAGATTTTGAAAGTTTAAAAATTGAAAAAAAAAATTCACTCGTAAAATTCAATTGCTTTCATACGTTAAAAAATGGCTGGGTCAACGCGCACCAGCACTTTGTGAACATTGTTTTTTTTTTTTAATAAAAAATAATATTTCTATTATCTTTTAAACAACTTTAATAGTTTATTTTGGAAGTATATTCCATACAGAAAATAAACAATCCACTTTAAAAAGAGAAATTACGAGTTTTTTTTTTTTATATTTTATTCGCAGTTTTCTGT
>NC_136497.1:71112424-71142424 GCF_053919585.1 Euprymna scolopes
GAAATATGGTACAATAAAAATATTGGGTGTTCGTTCGCGTCTGATATCCATAGAATGTAAATATGTCACAAAGTTTAACAAGGTTTTTTAAAAGGGATAAGGTCCACAATAACACCTTAACTTTAATCTTAATTCACGTTAGCTTTTATTTAATTTTTTTTAGTTAAATCATATTATGTCGAATAAATTCACCTCATAAATTCACGTTTTTATTAAAGTGAAAGCCAAAAAAAAAGTCGGAATTTTAGACAATTCTCGACACAAATTTTCCATAACTCTGTTGTTTTCCTTTTCCATTTGCACGTGGCAGTCTTTCGAAAATAGATAAATAGATAAATAATAAAAAATAAGGACGTTATTTGTTATCGTGTCAAAAGAAGGAAAAAATCTGCTCACGTGATTACGTGTCTTTTTAAAACATTTACTTAATCTTTTTATTTTTATTTATATATCTGCTTAAGCTTTTTGTCAGTGTGCGAGAAGGAATTCAGTTTATTACAACCCTTTCTGCGTGTTCTTTACATTACAATTGTACAACATTGAATCCGACGGCGCAATACTACACCGTTCAATACTGTAAAACTGAAACGAAGCTGTTTTGCTTGAAAAGGGCGCCATTTTCTTCTTATTCATATTTATATCGATTCTTTGCTTTAGAAAACTAAAGTAATTAGGTGTTTACTTTTTTAATATCCCATTTTGCTGTTTCAGATTATTTTACTAAAGTGAGTAAAGCTTCATTATTTTTCAAAACTGTTTTTTTTCTTTATTTTTCGATATTTCGTCGATATTATTTAGTAAGATTGTTTAGCAGAAAAGCCAATAAACGACTAACTGAAAAAATATATATACAAGAAATAAATGTTACCATAGTCAATAAAAGTTCAGTTCATGTTTTTTTTTTTGTTTTGAAATAGTTTTTAATGCTCTTTACTTGAAATAATTTCAACGAACCGAAATTAAAACGAAATTTGAGGCGATAACTACTTAAATGAATTTTTATATAAACTACACATGCCATAATGGAATATTCCTCAAGCACAAAATAACTCTGTTAAATTGTTGACACAGAATGCTCAGGTGCCCCTCCTTCAAATTGAAAACGGGGCCTTCCATTTCAAAGTCGCTGCCATTTGGATTTTTTTTTAAGAACCGGTTCGTGAATTACAAAAAAGCATTTTACAAACTACTTAAAAATACAAACCAATTAACTTTTCTGCCATAAAAGTAACTTTTATTGACTATGATAAAATGTATTTCTTTTATATTTATATTATTATTTATATAACATTTTCTCTTTGTAAGGAAACATCATCTTGTTGGTCACTCTTGACTACGAATGGAAACAAAGTTGATATAAAAAAATATATTTTCGCAAAATTATCTATACTTTCATCATATTTTGCTTGGGGTAAAATTTTTGAGTATCAAAACCTATCTCTTTACAATCCCCTTCTTTTCATAACTTATCATACTTTCATCAATCACAGTCCATTTTCTGTAGGCTGTTTTTGAATCCAGTCAATGGCGAGTACTTCTGCTAGCATATATATATATATATATATATATATATATATATATATATATATATATATGTTTTAATGTTCAATTCACAAACTTTGAAAACACATATACTTTTATAATCGGGTATGCTATAGATCTATTTTAATAGCAATCTTCAAGAAACAGTAAAAATATGTTAATACAGTATTTTTTTATGTAACAAACTCTTTAAAAAAAAAAGGAAAGGACAACATATTCAAACACAGAGAAGGAACTGAAAAACAAATGTAAAATTATATTAAATAAAATGGATAAGGAAAATTACAAATACAAAAGATTGTGTTTATTATTATTATTTTATTATTATTATTTTTTTTTATAATTATTATAATTATTATTACTTTTATTATTATTTTTATCATTATTATTATTACTTTTAATCTTATTATTATTATTACTTTTATTATTATTATTACTTTATTATTACTAGTATTATTACTAGTATGATTATTATCATTACTATTATTATTACTATTAAGATTATTTTTATTATGATTATTGTTATTACTATTATTATCATGATTATTGTTATTATTATTACTATTATTATTATTTTCATTATTATTATAATTATTATTATTATTATTATTATTACCTTTATTATTACTATTCTTGTAATTATTATGATTGTTATAATTATTATTAGAATACTTATTATTTTTTATATTATTATGATAATTATTATTATTATTATTATTATTATTATTGTTTTATTCTTATAATTATCATGATTATGATTATCATTTTAATTATTAGTATTATCTATATATTTATACGATAGCGTGTGTGTTCGTTTGTGTCACGTTTTCATCCGGGTCGTTTAATTGTTATGAAATTCCATTAAAACAACAAAAAAATTGGTGTCACCGTTGAGGCAAAGCTAATAAAAATGATTCATTCTTCTTGGCATTTTGTCCAAGATCAAAGTGTCGCATCTGTTCTTCAAACGCTACATTTAAATTTATTCCCTCTCAGTGGAGTAGAAATCCTTTACGACTAGGACAATTTTTTGTTCCTTTTCCCACGTTAAAAAAGACCCTGGTGTCTAAATTTGTCTCGTAAATCTGTATTGTAAATGGATACTATATTTAATGTAACAACAAATGATAAAATATGATTGTCGAAATTAGTAACATACTCAAGAATTATGAAAAATGATGAAATGCGAGTTAATTGATAGGTGTGTTGTAATGAAAAACTCAGCCCAGACAATATATCAAAGTTATTATTTTAGTAAGGGGGAGCTATAAGGTGTATTTAACTGATAAAAAGTTATTGTAGAAATTAGTAACATATCCAAGAATTATGAAAAACGATGAAATGTGAGTTAATTAATTGATGGGTTTGTAATGAAATAATCAGCCTAGACAATAAATCAAAGTTATCATTTTGTAAAGGTTGAGGTGCGAAAATGTTTGTTAAACTGATGAAAAATGATTGTCGAAATAAATAACATATCAAAGTATTATAAAATTGATGAAATGTGATTTCACACATTAGTGTGTTTGTAATGAAATAATCTACCCAGACGATATATCGAAGTTATTATTTTATAAAGGAGAGTGCAATAACCTGGGTACAAATTATGAAAAATCATTGTCAAAATTAGTAACATACCCAAGAAATATGAAAATGATAAAATGGAGATTAATTTATTGGAGTGTTTTAAATGAAATAAGCAGCACAGCAAATACATCAAAATTATTATTTTAGTAAAGTAAGGCGATAATGTTGCTTAAAAATATTTTTTAAATATTGTTGAAATTAGTAACATATCCAACAATAATGAACAATGATGATATGTGAGTTAATTGATGTGTGTTTGTAATGAAATAATCAGCCTAGATAATATAGCAAGGTTATTATTTTAGTGAGGTCTGCGATATGGTGAGTTTAAATGATGAAAAATCATTGTCGTACTTAATACCATATCCGAGACTTATGAAAAATGATGAAATGTTAGTTAATTGATAGTTGTGTTTTTTAAATGAAATAATCGGCCATACAATATATCAAAGTTATTATTTTAGTAAGAGGAGGGGCGATAATGCGGGTTAAAATTATGAAAAATTATTGTTTAACGTAGTAACATGTTCAATAATTATGAAAAATGATGAAATGCGAGTTAATTGCCGGTGTTGTTAATGAAATTATCAGCCCAGAAAATATATAAAAGTTATTATTTTAGTAGGGGAGCGATACAGTTTTAATAAAAGGGATATAATAATATAATTGTACCTTCATTCATGCTGAATAGAACGCCCACAGAATATCCAGCAACAATATATTACATGTGAAAAATGCCGCTGTGGAATTTCCACAGGTCCCGCTAGTTATTATTATTATTATTATTATTATTATTATTATTATTAATTTAATGTTATGATTATTATTAATATTATGATTATTATTATGATTATTATTATGATTATTATTATAATTATTATTATTATGATTGTTATTATAATTATCATATTATTATTATGATTATTATTATTATTATTATTATTATTATTATTATTATTATTGGCTCACAAGGAGCTTTCACACAGGTCATTAAACATTTATCCTTGGAAACAACCTGTGTTGTTCCTTGAAAGCTGAGTGACAACAAGTCTCCCGAGATTTCCAGTACTCTGTACCGATTTTGATAACATTTGCAAATGAATTTGCGTTGTCGCTAACCATTGGCTTCTCACTGGCAGCGACTATTCGTTTCTGCTGGAATTTGAGAGGGAATACGCCTCCCCAAGATCCCAATTTTCTTCGTTCTTGTCCTGCGAATGTCTGGTCAATACTCTCTCCTCTGTGGTTCCATCCTCCTTGACCCTTCTCAGCTATTTTATATCACTCTTTTTGTTGGGGGGGGGGCTGATGAGGCAATTAAAGGGGATAGAGAACTTATAGATAAGCAGCTCTAATGTTCTTGGTTCTGTGTAACGCCTTTTCATGTTTTGTCTCTGCAGCAGGCCCGCTTATGTGGCTCATGTCTCCATATTCAAGCGCTTTTTGTAATATTTCAGCTGTTTTCATTCCAGCAATTCCTCTGATTCCAATTTCTCCCATACTTATTTCAAAGTTTTTCGGAATTGTTCTTAGAACTCCTACTATTAGAGGTATTATTTTGATTTTCTTCATCTTCCATATCCCTTTCAGCTCTCGGTCCTGGATACGACCGTAAACTACATCCAGTGGTGAGGCCCCAGCTTGCGAGCTTTGGGGAGTGTGGAGCCAGCCTTTAATTGCCATTGCTCCCAGGTCCACTTTGACCCGGAGTGGTAGTACCTGTTAGGGTCCCAACTATCGGTTAAATAGAATCCGACTTGAAAACAACAGATATATTCTATTCAAAAAATTTCTTCAAAATCTATGGATTCGGCATTAAATAACCTGAAAAGGTTGATATGCCGTAAAACAAAAACAACCAACCAACCCTTTCAGCTCTCGGACTAGCTCTGTGTATTTGCTCAGTTTTTATTTTTCTTTGATATTCACCCTGTCGTCAGCTGGGACAGCAAAGTCTACGATTTGACAATAATTTTATTTCTTGTTAATTATTACGACGCCCTGCCTTCTTGTTTGGATTTTCCCTTTCCTCTTATTCGGAGGATTTTGCTATTTTGCCTATATGAACCAATGGTTAGAATACGAAACAATGCCTAATAAGTGCATTAAAAGCTATTATATTTTCGTAGTAATAGCAGCCCCTAAAACAAAAATTATTCTCATGAAATCTCTATTATAATTGGTTTAACTTCATCTTATCTCCTTACCTCTCTCACATTCACACGTTTTACCTTCATCTTTTAACTTTTCTCTCATCATTTCAAATAGTAGAGTTAATTTGAGTAACCAGCATTTTAATCTTTAACATTATACAAATAACAAGTAAAAATTTAAAAAATTAAAAATGAGTTAACGAGAGATTGTTAGCACATGGCATCTCTCGCGCCAAAAAAATATTTCGTTTTTAATTTATTAGTTAATTACAATGTTTTTTATTTTGTTCTTATTTTAACGATGTTTTTGGAGTAATAAAAACAATAATAAAAACAAAACAAAAAAATTAAAAAATAGGGAGCGATTTGATTCTTCGTTACTTTTTTGTTTTGTTTTTTTTTAATTCTGATAGTTTTTTTTTGTTATGTTTTTGTTTTCTCTGAATTTAGGAAAACTCGTCCCGCGAAAACTCGTCTCCGGAAAACTCGACCCCGGAAAACTCGTCCCCTTTCGCTAGGTAGGAAAAATGGTCCCTTATTGAATAAATATCGTTTGAAAACACATTTTATGATCGTTCTTGAAGGAGATATTGTTTTGTTTTTTTTAAATAGACTATAGCCCCCATAATATGTTTTTTAAAATATTTTTACTTGTTTAAAGTTCTTTTTTTTTTTTTTTTTTAAATAAAATCGATTTTCTAAGTGTCCGTTTTCTACCTTACTGGCTAAGTTCTTAGTGGTTCCAGTTATTTTAAAGCGTTTATTATGTTCGCATATTTTTTTTTATATTAATATAAAAAGAATTTACTTATTTGCTGTTGTTTATAAAAGGGTAATATCGATTTTTCTACCGCGCCGACTATGTTGTTTAATTTATTTGGAATCGTTTATTCGGTAAAGAAAAAAAACACCTGAGAAAGCAAACAAAAAACATGTCGAGTGTTACGTGAGAATGAGAAATAATGTCCGGTATATCACATCTTAGGGGGTCTTGATAATCGTTAAAAAATAGAAAATTAAATAGATTACTGAGGGAGATTTGGTTTTAAAAAGAAAATAATCAATTTTAATATTTTTAAAAATCTAATTTAGAGAGGGGGGTAAAAACTATATCTCCCTCCGAAAAACAACCAACAAAAACATGAAATTAAAAAGATTCTTGATAAACGATAGCGGAGTTTTCAATAAAATTGATTAATAAATTTATTTAGTGATTACTTATTCTGTTAATGATTGATTTTAGTATTTTGACGTAAAAATTAAAAAAATTAAAAATAAGTTAACGAGAGATTGTTAGCACATACATGGCATCTCTCGCGCCAAAAAAATATTTCGTTTTTAATTTATTAGTTAATTTTTGCAAAATTTGACAGGACGACAATAAATGTTGATAATTGATAAAATTATAATTTTAAATAACGGCTGAGTGCATTTGGTATGAGAGAAAACAAAAAGATAACAACAAAAAACTATCATAATTAAAAAAACAAAACAAAAAAGTAACGAAGAATCGAAATCGCTCCCTGTTTTTTTAATTTCTTGTTTTTTTTTTATTATTGTTTTTATGACTCCAAAAAACATCGTTAAAATAAGAACAAAAAAAATTGTAATTAATTTTTTATGAACATAATAAACGCTTTAAAATAAGTGAAACCACTAAGAACTTAGCCAGTTATGTAGAAAACGGACGCTTAGAAAATCAATTTTATTTAAAAAAAAAAAAAAAAAAAAACATTAAACAAGTAAAAATATTTTAACAAAAATATTATGGGGGCTATAGTCTATTTTTAAAAAAAAATCTCCTTCAAGAACGATCATAAAATGTGTTTTCAATCGATATTTATTCAATAAGGGACCAGTTTTCCTACCTAGCGAAAGGGGACGAGTTTTCCGAGGTCGAGTTTTCCCGAGACGAGTTTTCTGGAGACGAGTTTTCCGGAGACGAGTTTTCCGGGCACCGTTTTCTCTCATACCAAATGCACTCATGCGTTATTTAAAATTATAATTTTATCAATTATCAACATTTATTGCCGTCCTGTCAAATTTTGCAAAATTATAATTTTAAATAACGCATGAGTGCATTTGGTATGAGAGAAAACAAAAACATAACAAAAACATAACAAAAAAAACCCAAAACTATCAGAATTAAAAAAAAAAAAAAAAAAGTAACGAAGAATCGAATCGCTCCCTGTTTTTTAATTTTTTTTGTATTGTTTTTTATTATTGTTTTTATTACTCCAAGAAACATCGTTAAAATAAGAACAAAAATTTTTTTGTAATTTACTAATAAATTAAAAGCGAAATATTTTTTGAGCGCGAGAGATGTCATGTGCTAACAATCTCTCGTTAACTCATTTTTTATTTTTTTTATTTTTACTTTAAAATTCTAAAATCAATCATTAACAGAATAAGTAATCACTAAATAAATTCATTAATCAATTTTATTGAAAACTCCGCTATCGTTTATCAAGAATCTTTTTAATTTCATTTTGTTTTTCGGAGGGAGATATAGTTTTGCCCCCCCCTCCCTCTCTCTCTCTCTCTAAATTATATTTTTAAAAATATTAAAATTGATTATTTCCTTTTTAAAACCAAATCTACCTCTGTAATTTCTTTAATTTTCTATTTTTTAGCGATTATCAAGACACCTAAGATGTGATACTCTCATGTCGGACATTATTTCTCGTTCTCACGTAACACTCGATATGTTTTTTGTTTGTTTTCTGTGTTTTTTTTCTTTACCGAATAAACGATTCCAAATAAATTAAATAAACAACATAGTCGGCGAGGTAGAAAAATCGATTTTACCTTTTTATAAACAACAGTATATAAGTCAATTCTTTTTATATTAATATAAAAAAATATGCGGTCTCGTTTATGAACATAATAAACCCTTTAAATTAAGTAAAACCACTAAGAACTTAGCCAGTTAGGTAGAAAACGGACACTTAGAAAATCGATTTTAGTTAAAAAAAACAAACAACAACAACAAAAAAACAAAAAAAAACATTAAACAAGTAAACATATTTTTTTTAAATAATATGGGGGGGGGCTATAGTTTATTTAAAAAACAATATCTCCTTCAAGAACGATCATAAAATGTGTTTCCAATCGATATTTATTCAATAAGGGACCAGTTTTCCTACCTAGCGAAAGGGGACGAGTTTTCCGGAGACGAGTTTTCCCGAGACGAGTTTTCCTAAATTCACAAATAACACCTCACGGACTACATCTATATTAGCTGACTGAAAACTTTGTTTCCCGCCAAAATAACACATTTTGCTGCTGTTTCCATTTAAAAAAAGATTCACCGAGGCAGTCGGTGATCAAAAACTGTTCAAACAATTCTCTTGTATTAGCTATATTACTATATCTATTTACAAAATGGAAGTAGGCATGCGCATTAACTCACACACGCATGCACACACACACACACACACACACATGTACACACTACGTTGACTCATACCTTTTCTACAAAAGAAAGTAACTTTCTGAACTGATGCCCTCGCGTGTAAAATTCGTCCAAGGGAACAACTTTCATAGTTTATAATTTTGCAAATTTACAAATATGCTGTCTTTCGTTAATTCTGTTTTCTGTTCTTTCTTTCTTTTTTTTTTTTTTTTGTTGCTTTAACACGCCTCTTTTCTTTTAACTTTTTAGCATTTTTTTTGTTTGTTTTTGGTCATGGTACACTGAGCATCTGAACCTTATCTATTTCATGCTAACCACACGTCAAGCCACCTCCATTTTACTTCTTCATCTTCGTGTTTTATCCTTTCTTCTATTTTTTTCTCTATTTCTTGTACGTTTTTAAGAAAGAGAACGAGGAATAGAAAGAGTAGAAAAAGTAAAAGGATGAGAAGGAGGAGTAACAAGCCTTGAGGAAGTCTACTCTTTCCCCCCCTCCTCCTCCTACTATTACGCGTTCCTTCTTCATTTGATTCTCTGTTCCCCTTTTCTCAGGTTCTACGTGTTTCTTCTCTTTATTCTAATCATTTCTTGACGCGTTTTTTCCCTCTTCTTTTTCCTCTACTTTCACATATTTCTTCGTTTTCCCCTTTTCTTCTTTTCCTTCATTTTCCTCTTTTCTGCTCATTTATTTCTTAGCTCCTCTACTTCTTAAATCTTTTTCCTGCGTATGTTTTCTTCTTCCCATACTTTCTATTCCCTCCCCCCATTCTACCCTCTTCACCCTGAACATGTTTCTTATTCTTGTTCATTGCATTTTTTTTTTATTTACCTACTGACTTGGGTAGACATATTTTTCTCCATAAGAAGAAGACCTGTTCCTATTTTAAAATATGTAGATTAAAAGCAAAATAAAATAAAAACACGTTAAAAGTCTCCATTATAAAACTTTTCGTACTTTTTATCTATGAGATTGTGTGCTATTAAACCCAGTTTTGCGTGTCCACCTACTTTTCTTTCTTTCTTTCATTTTATTACTGACGAAAAAAATCTTTATGTTCATTATTTTTTTTTATCTTGACACTTTACCCCTCCTTTCTGTCTCCAGCTCAGTGCGCCCATATGTAGTAACTGGATTTGTCCAACATTAAAAACTATCCTTGGTCTAGTCTTACTCTCATAGGGAGGGAAATAGATATGTTCCCATATAATTACATTTTTTTTAATTAAAATTAATCTTTCGTTCATCACATCTCCGTTTTTTTTTCTACTCTTTGTTGAAATTAATTAAATTGTAGTTCTTTTATACGACGGTGACGTTTAGGAAAGTCCGTCTTTCATTTTTGGTTTTAGAGCAAGTATGAATTTCAAAACTCGATTTTTCGAACTTTGAGAACTCATGAAGTAAAGAATTGTCGGCCATTTTAATTTTAAATGGCTGACTTTAATGTGTACTGTTAAAATTCAAATTGACGAATAGAAAGTAAATAGTTACGTTAACATTTTATGGCAAGAATCAAGTATTATGTTTAAAGTATGCTTTTAGCAACTAGATAAAAATGAAAATGTGTATTATCGGGTTTGTATTACTATACACAGATTCGAAAAACTTGTCAAAAAACAAATATATAACAAATAAATGTTATCAAAGGCAAGATAAGTTACTTTTCTACCTAACTAGATATTTTTTAGTGTTTTTATTTAATGTAACATGTTTATTCAGCTCGAAAAACATACAGTGTTCACCAATGTATTTGAAAATTTAAAATGGCGCTGGACTCTCTGTTGCGTCCGATAAGTTTGGGAAATGAGTTAAAAATTTCAAAAAAAAAACTATACAAAATACTGTTAAAACCCCACCGAATATATGTCAGTTTATATCACGGTAACATATATTTTAAATTTTCAAATACATCGGTAAACACTGTATGTTTTTCGAGCCGAATAAACATGTTACCTTACATAAAAACACAGGAAAATTATCTAATTAGGTAGAAAAGTAACTTATCTTGCCTTTGATAACATTTATTTTTTATATATTTGTTTTTTGACAACTTTTTCGAATCTACGTGTATAGTAATAAAACCCGTATTTTCGAATGCTCAACTATTGTATCAAAGAAATTTCTGATTTCTCCAAATTTATTTTATGTTTTAGTTTATATTTTTTCTTGTTCGTAAACTATTCCCGTTCCGCACTTTCTACTTCTTATTTCGTTCATTATTTTTTAACCCTGTGTTAGTCAGCTGGATGTTCCAAACGGTGCCCGAAAACTCGTCCCTGAAAAACTCATCCTCGGAAAACTTGTTCCCGGAAAACTCTTCCCCTTAAAACTCGTTCCCGAAAAACTCCTTCACTTTTGCTAGGATGGAAAGCTGGTCCATTATTGAATAACTATCGATTGAAAACACATTTTATGACCGTTCTTTAAAGAGATATTGTTTTTAAAGGCGATTTCGTACCCCCATAATATTTGTTAAAATATATTTTTACTTGTTTACTCTTGTTTAAAAAAAAAAAAACTTGATCACGGAGTCAAGGCACGAAAAACGAAACCATATATTTATGTAAAAAATTACTTTGGTTTTAACACTTTTTGTGTGTTAATACGAAACAAAATAAAAAAGGAAGAAAACACTTATGTGTTATCAAGGAAAGCAAATATTTTCTTCAGAAAAGTTAATTAGTTTAAACAATTCTTGTATTATTGCGAAAAAAAAACACAGTACTTATGTATTTTTGGTACCACGCTGAAATCATAACGTTATTATTTCAAAAGCCATTCATAACATGAAGAGGAGAGGGTGTTTTTTTTAACTATTATGTGCGTACACCTAACAATTTAATAAAAAAAAGATATCGGGAAACTTAAATTTAATCCGAAAAAAAAAACTATTTAAAAATAGGGCGGTACCAAAAATACATACTTCTTGTATTATTTGATAATATGTGAAATTCTCTGTTTGTTTAAAAGTCATTTCGGGGCACTTATGCAGTATACAGACGGCGATTATTGTTAGGGGCGACAACTCAAATTTCTTCTCGATCAAATAACGCGGCAAATAAGTCACAAACAAGATTTTTTTCCGAGCAGAAAAATATTTGAAAACCAAAATATTTATTGTATAAAAATGTATCAAAATATAATTGTAAAAACATTTATTTAAAACTCTGCGTAAAAAAATATAATGAAACAATTTTTGTTATGAAAACAACATCGGATTTTTATAAAGTAAAATAGGTTCTTTTTTTTTTCAAACAAATTCATAATTTAAATAAAACATTTTTTTGAATTAAAGTAACTTTGAAGGGTCAACAACAAATAATTTAAATGTTTTTTTTTTACCAAGAAGCGCCACCTGGCGACAGTTTAGTGAAACGCGCCTAGAAAAGATGGCTACCGTCCGCATACTGCAAAGGTGCCTTTTGTTGTTTTGTGAACACAAAAAGTGTTAAAACAAAATCATTTTTTTTTAAATAAAATATTTGTTTTATTATTTGATAATACAAGAACTGTTTTTTTTTTCGTAATAACACAAGAAATGTTAAAAAGTAAAGTAATTTTTGTAATAAATATATGGTTTCGTTTTTCGTGTCTTCCGTTCGGCTTAGTCACATAATCAATTGTATCCACTTCAAGTAGCTTGATTTTTTCCGAGCAGTGATCTTAGACATTGCCCAGAAAATATAAAAATTTGTTTTCTTTGGGGAGGGGCGCTCGTTTTAAAAATATATCTACCTCAGTATTTTCTTTATTGTTTTTATTTTTGAGCGACTATCGAGACTCCTAAGACGTGATCCACTCATGTCGGACATTTTTTGTTCAAAAGTAACACTCGACATTACTTGTTTTTTATTTTATTGTTGCTTATTTATTTATTTATTTTACACAGGAATTACCACTTATCCAGGCCCGGATGCCACTCGAGGATAGGGGTTAATCTGTCTACATTAGTCAATGTGATTATAGTGTAGTAAACATAAGTAGTGGGAATTTTGAAAATTGGATTACTTAAGGTACACCAAGAATTTGTTTACGTTGGACTTGAAGACAATCAGACTGTAGTCAGGTGAAAAGCAGGCAATCGAAAAAGAGTTCCACATGCGTACAGTTCTAAGAAAGAAGTTTGGTTCGTGGAATCTACATTTAGGTCTAGGCACAGACAAAGAGTGTGGGAAATTATTGATTGTGGTTTGGGCCAAACGAGTGTTTTTCGTGAAAATTTGGCGAGTGGGGAACCATAGATTAAAGCTCAAATGAGAACTTGCCATGAAAATAACGATAAAGCATAGATAGGCTAGCAACGTCTCTTTTGTGAGAAAGAGGCTGCAGGGAAAAGAAAAGGGCATCCCCCACTAAGCTCCATCGTTGGCTGTACCTGGCTTTTATATAGGAAGAGTGTTGCATCAGGAGTGAGATATTTACTGGAACAGTAAAAAGATCACACAATTTTTCCAGTGACCTTGGCAATGGATTTGATATACGTGTTCCATTTCAGGTCAGGAGTAAAGGTCAAGCCCAGAAGTTTGTCAAAACACGAAGTCTCCCCAAGACGGGAGCCATTCATTTCAATTGGTGCCATATTGGCATCAAATCGTAGATTATGTAGAGATAGGAGCTTGGTTTTAGATGCATTAAAAGTAACCAGCCACCTCTTTCCCCATTGTACAACATGCTCAAGAATCAGAGAGAACTTGGATGTTTACAGTCTTTGATGTGCTTTCAGAGATTTTTGTGTCGTCAACATAAATGTCTACGAATGATGTAATCATGTGATTTGGAAAATCATTAATGTTGATCAGAAAGAGAGTTGGGCCCAAGATGGACTCCTGAGGGACTCCAGCATTAATACTGACAGCTTTCGATTTCTGCCCATCAACCACTACGCTTATGAACCTATCAGAGAGAAATGATTTAATAATTGAGGGGACATTTCCAGCTATACCGTAGCTGGAGATCTTGCGAAGTAGAACTTTTATGGCATACCTTATCAAAGGCCTTTGATATGTCAAGAGCAATTGTCCTAGAGAGGAAGCCTCCGTCGAGAGATTCGCCAATCCCATTAGATATAACTGTAAGCAAGTCTGCTATAGATCTTGCCGAACGGAAACGATATTTAACTAAATAAACTCTTTAAAATAAGTTGAACCACTAAAAACTTACAAAGCTAGGTAGAAAACGAACACTTAGAATTTTTTTTTTTTAGAAAACAGTAAACAAGAAATATTATTTTAAAAAATATTTTAGGGTAGTTTATTCTCTTTTGAAAATAATATCTCCTTCAAGAACGTTAATAAAATGTGTTTTTAATCGATATTTATTTAATAATTGACCAATTTTACTATCTAGCCAATGCGGACGAGTTTTCCGAGGATGAGTTTTCCAGAGACGTGTTTTTCTTAATTCAATATGTGCTTATATCCACAAATTTTTATTCCCACTAGTAACATACAAAACTATGTAAATCATAAAGTCATACCTACGTTAATCAGCTGAGATGACTAGACACCGCAGAAGGACAAAGCGACGTCTACCTCCAAGGGAGATTGAGATACTATTGCGCCATACCACATGTGCTATACCTCACTGAATTAGAAGTACTGGGAGGTAGAAAAAGAAATGTTGCCAACTAGGAAGAATTCTGGCGAAAGAACTGACCTATTAAATTATCGCCCCATTGGTCTCATCCCGTATTTCGCCAAAATATGAGTCCATAATTAACCAAGCTCAATTTCATCACCTTACAGCTGCTAAACATCTGACTGACCAACAATATGGATTTAAACAAGCCAGTTTTACAGCAGATATCCTTATTGCAATCTCTGAACGCGTATACCATACACTGGCCAAAGAAGATTAGGATTGTTAAGAGAGTAAACCTTAGCACCCTGAGTTATGTCCCTTTGATTTGAGAACTCTCCCCTTAAGAAATCATATTTCCTTCTTTCCGGTGTTAACCTTCTTCAAATAAAGACGTTTATAACTCCTCTCCGATTTGTGGACCTTTCTTCACTAATATCGACCACCACATACATTTAACGTCAAATTTAACAGGTTTTGGGCCCAGCTGATTAATGTTTGAAGGCGATGAGAATAATTACGAGATATTCGAAATTAAATTCATGGGACATTTACACAGGATAAAACTAAAAGCCGAGTTAAAAAAAGGAAGATGATGGCATTGACCCACAGAAAAATGATGATATATTCGCGGAACTTATCCAAGTTCTAGACGAGAGAAGTTTGGCATTTGTGAGACGCGAAAGATGATTGAAGGAAAACTTTAAAAATGTTAAGAGAACATTATTTGTCCCAAGGCAAACCAAAAACAATTGCCTTGTATACCGAACTGTCTACTCTCTAAAACCACAACGACGAAAATGTTACCGGCTACGTCATACATGCTGACAAAGCTATCGCGACTTTACAAAATAGCGGAGAGACAATTTCAGCCACATTAGCGATGGCTATGCTACTCAAAGGGCTACCGTTTACCTTTAACACATTAAAAGCCATAGTCACCCAAAGAGATACACTACAAACTCTGATGGAATTCAAGGCATCACTCCAAGCATATGAGGAAAACACGAAACCCAAAATGGAAGCCGTCACCATGAAAACATCAAGTAAAAAAGACCCCCCACCTGTTTTCGGTGCAACACATATGGCCATTTCGCAAAATAAAAACTGTAATGAAAGTAGATGGTGTCAATTTTGCGAAGTAAGAACTCATGATAACAAACTCTGCAGAAAAAGACAAACTGAAGGAAACAGCCACTCACACTACAAGGTAGAAATAAACCCTCACATTATTTCTGATAACCTTGAACTATTAGTCGATTGTGGGGCTACTGCCCATATTATTAATGATGAAAAAAAATGTTACTTTTGAACGTGACTTTAACCCAGAAGAACATTACATTGAGCTTGCAGCAGCAGCAGAAAAAGAAGAAGAAAAAGAAGAAGAAGAAGGAGAAGAAGAAGAAGAATATAGTGTTAAAGAAAAGAACAGTAAAAACACCGTTACACGATATTTATAAAAAGAGACAATATTTATTTAAAAAATGTTTTATTCGTACCAACATTTAAACCAAACATATTTTCGGTACAAGCCGCCGTAGGGAAAGGCTGCAGCGTGAGATTTGTACAAAACCATGCTATGCTAACCACGAAAGACAGCGTTAAATTTAAAATAAACAAAAGGGGCAAACTTTATTATTCAAATAAATACATAACATATAGTATTAATAACACGAGCCGCGACTTGAACACGTGGCACAAAATTTTCGGCCATTGTATTATTTTCAATATTTTGAAAATGCTGACTATAGTTGAGGGAATGACCATTATTGAAAAAGACAATCCCATACCACCGTGTGAAACTTGTACTTTTAGAAAAATGCAAAATTTGCGATCAAGAAAACCAAATGAAAAGGGCAGGTTTCCATTAGAACTAGTTCATTGAGACTTGGCTAGGAAAATAGAACCTTAAAGGATGGATGGTTACAGGTATGCTTATTATATTTACTGACGATTATGCAGGCTATGTGATGGCATATTTCCTCAAAAACAAAAGCAACACAGTCGACGCCACAAAACCATTCTTGGCCGATAGTGCTCCTTATGGAAGGGTTAAGAGATTAAGAAGTGATAACGGTTCTGAATTTACATCAAGAGAATTCAAATCACTTTTTGTTCAACATAAAATCCGACATGAAACCTCAGCACCCTACTCACCGCACCAAAATGGAACCGCGGAATGAGGATAGAGAACGTTATCTGAAATGTCTAAATGCATGCTAATAGAGTCTCATGTAAATCACGTGGCCATAACGCTTTTCTGTGTGCTTCTCATATCTGGAATAGGTCCTATAATCAACTTATGAGGCACTAAAGGAAGAAGACCGAATGTTAAAAATATGAACATTTTTGGTACAACGTGTTACGGCTATGTACAAAATAAAACAAATTAGATCCTCGGTCGGAAAAGGGAATTTTTGTAGGATACGACAAATACAGTCCAGCCTATTTTGTATACTTCATTGAAAAGAAATCTTTAAAAAAAATACGGTTAGTGACTTTTACAAATGAATTTGATGATGCAAGGGAGACCACTCAGAATATCACAAACCAAAATAAATATACTTTTACAAATGAATTTAACGATGCAAGGGAGACCACTCAGGATATCACAAACCAAAATAAAAATATTAATCCAACTTTAATTCCATTTGTAAATCCTAACCATTTCAGTGAACACATAGTCAATGAAAATAGAACAAATGAAATTCCACCTGATCCCTACGAGTGAGATACATAAAATAGCAACAGTCAAGCTGTTAAACAGACAAGTAACAGAACAAATGACAGTTTTGAAAACAGAAATCCAAGGTACCCACTGAGACAGAGAAAGCCACTCACTTATTTCCAAGATTAAGTCACTAGCAACAACCTAAGTGATAAAGATGAAAAATTTATAAATTCTTGGGGTGAACTTCATAGTCAAAGCAAATGAAATAGAAATGAATCAACGGACATAGACTGAGAAAGTATTAGAAAATTTTAATATGCTAGACTGCAAACCCAGACTGTTAACAAAATTTAATTTTCTCTAAGAAAGCAAAGTCCTTTGATTCCACATGTTACAGAGAGCTTATAGGAAGCATGGTTTACTTATCCACTTGCACCAGACCCGATATTTCATGGATTGTAAATAAATTATCACAGTACAACCAAACCTCCATAATTGAACACTGGAATGCAGTGAAGCATGTATTCAGGTATCTGAAAGGGACTTTCAGAAAATGTGAAGGCGGACTAAATTTAACAGGATTTACCGATGCTGATTGGGGAAGATCTGAAGACAGAAAAAGCACGTCGGGATATTTTCCCCTAAATGAAGAAGGACCTGTTATTGCCTGGAAAAGTAAAAAGTAGTTTACTGTAGCTCTATCTACCTGTGAGACTGAATATACGGTAATAACACCAGCCATACAGGAAGCGCAATACCTCATGAAATTAATAAACTAAATGAACAACACAAAAGAATGGAACAAGCCACAGTATATTCTGACAACCAGAGCGCAATCTCCTCTGAAAAAAGTCTATCACTAACCAGCGGGTAAAACCTCCCACGTGTTTTCGGTGCAACACATATAATGAGAAAGTATTAGAAACAATAATAAACAATGGTACAATCGGACTGAACTATATGCCTACCGACAAAAATACAGCAGACTATTCACAAACCCCCTGGCGATGACCCGCATGGACTGTGTAAATTAAAATTATTAGGATGTAAAGTTTAAGGGGCGTGTTAAGAGAGTAAACCTTAGCATCCTGGGTTATGTCCCTTTGGTTTGAGAACTCTCCCCTTAAGAAGTCATATTTCCTTCTTACCGGTGTTCACCTTCTTCAAATAAAGACATTGATAATTCCTCTCCGATTTGTGGACCTTCCTTTACTAATATCGACCGCCACATACGTTGAACATGTCAAATTTAACAATGGTTAAAGCGGTAGCCCTAGACATATCTAAGGCTTTTGATAGGGTCTGGAACGACGGTTTCTTAGGAAAATCAGATTTTTCGATATCACTGGACGAATACTTAACATAATTAAATCTTTCTTAAATAAGAGAAGAATCCAGGTTGTCCTCGACGGTCGTACATCTAAAGAATCAATATAATTATAAAACTCAAATGACCTTGTAACGAGTGATGTAACCCACTTTCCGGTTTATGACATCCGGTTGCGCATGCGCACATAAATATTAACACATAACAACGTAAACAAATAAACACAAATCGCTTCTTTTGACCTGCGTACTGAAATATTAACGTTATTTTTTCGAAATTATTATTTAACATAGGAAGACTGGGGGTGTTTTGCAACTATTCTTTATTACAACTATACTGTTGCTATTTTCTTACAACTAAACAACTTTAACCCGTTGACAAACATAAGAACAATTGTAGTAAAGCCAAGACTACTACTACTACTCTCTATCCGTTCCTTTTCCTTCCTTCCTTCCTTCTTTTTTATTTTTTGTTTACATTTCTAGATACAAAATAGTTGTGTGAGAACGGTAAATTTGTTGACACATTTACTAATTTGTTTCAATATTAGTTTTATTTTATTTTATTTATTTAAGTTTTATTTTTTGCTTCAGATTTTATTAATTATTTCTTTTTAGAGTTTAAGTTTCTATAACTTGGTTGAAGGATTCCAATATTGGTTTTTCATTCCTATATTTCTCATCGGTAGGGTCATGTGCGTTTTTGCTGCTAAATGGCCTTCGTTGGCTTTCGATTCGTAGGAAAATCATGTTTAATTTTCGATTTTTGAGCGATTATTCGGAAAAATAGGTAACTTTATGCGAAAAGAGAGGATTTTTTTTCTAATGTTTGAGTGATCCGTCCGTGATTTTTCATCTTTATATACTTTCATAGAAATATTTCTGTTATGTCAAAAAAAAAAACCCTATTTTCTTTACGTCACAAGTGTCACACTCATACATGAATTCCATAGCTAATATAACATAATGACCCAACGGGTCACGGGTAGTCTAGTATGATATAAATCCGGTGTACCTCAGAGGTCTATCCTTGGACCTTTTTTATTCCTAATATTCATAAATTGCCTCTCTTATAAAATTGTTTCTGAGATGGGCATATTTGCTAATGACACCACGCACTATACCAGGCACGAGGGGAAAACAAATGAACACATATCTAAAGAAATGGCAGGAATTCTAGAAGAAAATCTCCTATCTGTAGTGGAATGGGGACAAAATGCTGTCAAGACTAAGATTGTTTCCTTCAATAATTACAAGAAACCTTCTCAACCACCAATAACTATGAATAAAGCTATATTACCTGAAAGTACTTCTTCAAACTCCTCGACCAAACATTCACAGGGAACAATAGTTGAAACCGATACATTTAGAGCATTACCACGGCTGCTGCGAAAAAGGTGGGCTCTCTCTATCGTGCTAGAAAGCTACTTACGCCTGAAAGTGTCCTGTATCTCTACAAAACCACCATTCGCCCATGTATGAAGTACTGTTTTACATTTGGGCTGTTGCATCTACTACTAGTCTCTCGCTCTTGGACAGGGATCAAAAGAGAATCGCCAACCTGATAGGTCCTAAACTGTCATCAAGCTTCAACCTCTGTCTCAACGACGAAATGTTGCATCCCTCTGCCTATTTTACAAGTATTTTAATCGCGAATGCTCTGACAAACTACAAGCCCTTATACCTCCTCGACCTCCTCGACGTAAATAACCCACACAAACCCGACAAGCAACAAAATTCCACCCTACACAGTAAAGATCCCTAGATGTAAGAAAGCCTTCTACTCTAATAGTTTAATCCCAACTGCTAGACTTTGGAACTCCCTTCTGGGTTCTTGCTTTCCCAACTTTACTGATATGCAGAAGTTCAAGTGTAATGTTAACGGATATCTCGCTGCTCAACTCCCTATATAGTATCCCTGTAACTTATGTCCCCGATAGTAGCCCCTACATTAAAGTAGCACTGGGACTTGTTTTGGGTGGAAATGGAATGAAAACTTTTCAAAAAATTCACTCGTAAGCAAAATTAGGATGACAAAATACGCCATGGGAATAACGCATGGTAAAACAGCTACTAATGATAGTTTAACTTTGATCCCTCTGCCTCTATATCCCTTCCTCTTATTTCCTCTCTTTCTCTGTTCTTTTTAACTAACGTTTTCTATCTTTTCTTTATGAATGTGTTATTTCATTCTTTTACTTCTGTCTTCCTTGTTCTTTTATTATTAATTTGTTTCAATTTGCTATTTTAATTTACTTTCGTTTTTTATTTTTGTCCTCTGACAAAAGGAGAGTGGCCCTATAAATTCACTCTCCTTTTGTATGTTCGTCTGTTCATCCGTTCGTCCATTCATCCGTTCGTCTGCACGCACTTTTCTCAATAACTACACCTTGGAATTTTTTTAAATTTTGCACAAACATTAAACATAATATGAGTAAAAATGTAACTGAACGGATTTTAAGGGGAAAACTTCAGTTGCCCCCTCCCTAGGGATGCTTTTCGGGTTAAAATGACTAAATTTGACACTATTGTGTTTATTATAAAAAAAAAATGATGGCTTGGATTTTTATAAAACTTTTTAAAAAGTTGTAACTAACTGATTTCTATATAATTTTGTTTGTCTATACTTCGCGATAAGTCTTGGGTGTGCCCCAGGTGCTTTTTTAGGACTAATAAAAACACTCCATTTTGGAGACTATTTTAGCATATTTGTCCAAAAAATTTTGTGTGTATGCCTATTAAGCAGTTTTGCATGGTGATGAAGTCAAATTTAAATATGTTAAGGCCTTGCAGAATTTTGGCGCTAAATGGGGAGGGGAGAGGGCAAATGATGGACTTGGTCATTTCTTTTTCTGCATAGTGAAGAACTCAAATTTACATATATTAAGGCTTAAAACTGCACCGTTTTTTTTTTCATTTTCACCAGGATTTGACGCCCGCTGGGGACTTTTAACGCTAAATGAGAGGGTGTGTGTGTGTGCAAATGCTGAACTTAGTCATTAATTTTATGCCTCGTTCATTGTGCACTAACGGGGGACCATGCATGCGTCACTTGTTTCTTATTGTTTTTCTTTTTAATTGTTTTTTGTTTTTTGCTTTTACTCATATCTTATTCTACATTTTTCCATTTGCTTTAACCTTCCGAAATATTTATTACACCTTTCTTCTTCTCTCGACATCTCTAATATAATTGATCCAACTCCTGCCCTATCTCCTTCACACTCTCTTTCTATCGTTTTGCCTTCATCTTGTTCATTTTTCTCTCATCGTCTCAAATACAGAGTTAATTTGAATAACCGCTATTTTAATCTTTAATTCATTTCTTAATAAAAGAAACCGGAAAACTTTGACGAACATAGTTTATCAATTATTTATGGTGACTTGCAAATGTCACAATACAGCGTTAGCTACAATTCTAAAATGGACCTACCCTAATGTTGTATGCGCGTAGGAAACGGAGTGTCGTGATGCATATGGATAACCACAACGAGCGCGAGATAAAAGACTACAGTTTCGCAAGTGAATTTTTCTGTATGTGATCTAAAGTGATAATCGAACAGCTAAATCTTTAAAAAAACTTCTTAAAACAAATAACACAAGTTCTTTTTTTTTCTATGCGTATTTTAAAAGCTTATTTTATAAGCTCTTTTCCGGGCGTCTTTTCTACGCGTTTTTTCCCCTAAGCTCATTTTCTACGCCTTGTTCCACGCTTATTTTCAAAGCTTATTTTCTAAGCTTATATCTTAAGCTTATTTTCAAAGCTTTTATTCTTAGCTTATTTTCCCCGCCTTTTTTCTACACTTATTTCCAAAACTTATTTATACGCTTTTTTTTCTAATTTTATTTTCTACGCCTTTTTTTAAAGCTTATTGTCTACGCCTTTTTTTCTAGGCTTATATTTTCCAAGCTTATTTTCTGCGTTTTTTTTTCTAAGCTTTTTTCTACGCTTATTTTCTAGGTTCATTTGCTATACTTATTTGATCTTATTTTAAAAGCAAGTGGAATCTGGTTGAGCAGATAGATATGAAAGAATATTCTTTTATTTTAATACTGACAAATAGCCATTAATTTATGTTAATTTAAAAGTTTACTTACTTCATGATAAAGTCATGTCAGCCAGCTTATTGTAAAAACTACGGGGGTATGAAAGCCTCACTTTTTTAATGTTTAAGGAGTAACGAGCACTGAACTCCAAATATGGTAAGTGGTAATTTAGACAGAATCAATAACAGAAAGTTTTCGATTTTTATTTGCATCAAAACAATGAAAGAATATTAAGTTTATGTTGGGTTTTGCTTCTATAGGGATCTATAGGGTAGAGAGCCTATCCCCTCTCCCATGAAAATAATTCTTATAAACATCAATTTTATTTTCTTAAAAATATCGAGTTAAATTTGTATTCAAACATATTTATTTTAAAATAACGGAGGCGAGGGTAACACCTATTTAAAACAAGAGTTATCCTACATCCATATTTCCCCTATAGAATTGTAGTAACCTGCTGTCGCCAGGCGTATAAATTAATAAGAGTGCGAATTCCTGGATAAGTTTGCTGTAGTGTGTAAGTTCAGGTTACGACAAAAAAAAGAAACAAAATGGCGGCCACGCTTAATTGTATGCTGGCGAATCTTGAGAAGTAACGCATAATCTCGTTACCATATAGAAAATAGGATGGTGCTTACTTGGATAAAAATGCATGTTTTCAGCAAAGCAGGCAAATCTCAGAAGGTCTGAGTTTGGACAACAGGGTGTACACGTACAACACCTAGGCGTGACGATTTTAAATGAAAAAAAAAATCAAAGTTATAAAAAATAATCTTGGGTACTTGTATAATGTTGTGACCATTTGGGCTGTGATCATAGCGTAGTAACTGTGTTAACTGTGGCAAGCAGGGCTAAAGGTCAAAAGATTATTATTATTATTAATAATAATAATAATAATAATAATAATAATAATAATAATAATTGATTCGAGCGACGGCAGGTCGCTGGATCAATCATTATGATTAGAAAAATAAACAATTAAATTGGGAAAAATGATTGACATCGCAAAAGTAATGTGAAAAAAGAAAATAGATGTAAACATGATTTTTGGTTCGCATAAACAAATAACAAGATGGAGTTACATCAGCTGTTGGTCTGAGACACGTGATGAAATGTAGATTTGGGTAGATTCTAGCCAGTCGTTAGCTGGACATCAGAGAGAACGGACGTCTCAAAAAGGGGAGTTGGTCTCTCCATAGAGCAGGGGGCGGCGTCATTTCAGGTATCCAAGATGTAAAACCGTGTAATCTCTGAAGATGCCGGTCGGGTCATGAAAATAAATGTTCGTAAATAATTCAGGTATGCGTTGCGTTATTTACCTCTTTTAAAAAATAACTGTTTGTCTACATCTGTTTCGATACGCCCACGTCAATCGTTTCCTGTTAGAACTGTTGCATAAATGTAAAAATATACTCACTAGACGATCAACTAAATGCTACGAAGTATATACATACACGCATTTACACGTACATGAGTATACAGATAAAACATAAAATCAAACTATTCAACATGTACTTCGGTATAGAATATAGTCACATACACATTACACAACAGACCCCTTTTTAGATCCCCAAAATATAACATAAACTTTATAGAACGTATTCATACACACAACGTAACGCTTGTATAGTCTAATCAAGACATTAAAAAAATGAAAACATTGAAAAAAGTTATATCGTACGTACCCATTATGGAATGAAGGTCTCCAAGGAAAAAATAACTTGTAGGTTGTTTTTATAGAGGAAAATCAAATTTTAATTAGATCGATCTATCGTCGCCATTTGGCTGTTCACAGACACTAGGAGGGGATGCCTTTAAACAAAAAATGATTAACAAAGGACAAAATGAAAATAGGATATAAAAGGACACAGGAACTCTCTGAATTAAAAAAAGAAAAGAAAAATGTTTATCTAAGTATTTTTTCTGCTCATGTTTCAAAACAATCGCATCAAATTTTGACAAACTTTAAGCAGTGATTGGGGTTATCTCCCCCTGGCTCTCCGTTTTCCTAGGCGAAAAAAATGGCCGCTACCCGATCAATCTCATTAAAATTTGATTTTCCTCGGCAAAAAAAGCTGCTTAATCAAATTAAGTGATTTTTTGTCATGAAAACTTTATTCCATAACGAATACGTACAATATAATTTTTAAAAAATATTTTAATTTTTTAATCGCTTGATTAAACTGTACAAGTACCCAATCTTGAAATCTGTTTGTAATCGACATTTATTTCTAAGATGCAGAAGTTCAAGTGTGAACAGACACCTTGCTACTCATCTCCCTTCATAATATCTCTGCAACTTATGTCCCCGATAGTAGCCCCCCTACTTCAAAGTGGCGCTGTGCCTCGTTTGTGGTGAAAATTGAATTAAAAAAAAAACTCGACGACAATTTTCACAAAGTTCGACTTCGAATGCTTATTCAAAATTCTCCATAGTGCGACGTCAGTTTCCACAAAGTTCGACTCTTGTACGGGATACTAGGATAGAAAAGAAGAGAGAAAGAGAAATAGAGGGACAGAAAAAGACAGGGTGGGACGAAGAGAGCGGGTATTTATTTATTTATTCCTCAGGAGGTTAGATACACGGTCACGTAAATTTTTAATTCCAGCGCACTAAATGTGCGCTTAAACCTAGTAATATGGCTTAAAAGGTCGGTAAGCATTTCCTGGAAAAGACGCATCAGGCGAATAGTAATCTATATATATATAAAAGCGAAAATGTATGTATGCATGTATGTATGTATGTACGCTTTTCCTCGATGTCCACAAAAGGCTTCTTTCAGAGAAGCGCTCGCTCGCTTCACAACTTCTTAGAACTTTTTATATCATCTATAAATTGTAATATCTCACACTTAACCACGGAGCTCGCCTGTCTATTTAATTTTATTGACTTTCAAACGTTAATTATTCCACATTTTCCGCATCGGCACGTGTTACATTCGGTTTTCGGTATAAACAAAAAGCGAAACTCGACTCTAATCACTGGCCCAGAGCCAGTGAACATTTGGTCAATGTCGACTGCGTCATATCAGACGGGGGAGCGGGGTTTTAAAAACAAACAAACCGATTTATTGACCTCATTAAAAACTGCCCGGCACAAAATGCTAACTGCTGAAAAGCTATCGCCGTCACGTCAATCAAAAATGCGCACCTGTTTTTTTCACACTTTACTATTTTCCAACTGCGCGTCATCAAGGCTTTTTTTTCACGGGCACCTGTTTTTTTTCACACACACCTACAAACACCCGAGCAACGTTGGTACCCCTCGCTAGTCTATAATATAAATATCACTTGTCTGGTTAAATGTATGTATGTATGTATGTATGTATGCCTAAAACGTTCGACAGAGGGAGCGAATTTTCACGAGATTGGTATCGTTTTAGAGTCCAACCCTTCGGACGACAAATATCGAAAAACTGGCCAAAAACATAAATTCCGTCATCCTCAAGTGGGCACTTTTCTACAAGGAGGGGTCTATTTTTTCACTGATATTTTGAAAGGCCTCTCCTCTTTTCGATTGACTAGCCTTAATTCAAACCTTCGCCACTCCCGGTTTGTCGATCGACGCAACAGCAAAGACGTCACTTTTTTTCAAGTTCTTTTCCTCCTTCACGGTACGGGTTCAAGCCTGCTTACCTACGAACACTTTTTTCTTTCTTTTTTTTTCTCAGCACACACCTCAAAACACCCAGGCAAATCCGGGTACCCAGGCTATTAAAGTACTAAGAGAGAAAGTAACTGAGAAAGGTAGACTTCTATATGATTATGCAGATCACTATATATTAATATGTACGCACACAGCACATTAACCCTTTGCCAAAGGTGAAAAGGAGATAAATGTATTTAGGGGGGTTTCCTGCAATCCTGCATATATACGCCACTTGTTCGCCTGATTCCATGCATTCAACCGGCCCATTATTTACCGTTTATCCGTGTTCCGACTATCAGCTCGTTTATTCACTATGTACCTTCTCTGTTTGTCCTCTGTTTTTTTTTGTTTTGTTTTTTATTATTATTATATATTTGTCCTATATGCCAGTCAACAACAGAAACAATCGCCCGTTTTTTTTTTTTAAATATATATCAATCTATTAAGCGGGTCTCCTCCCAAGCTACAATTCACAGACTATTTTAAAATCGACCGCTCTCTTCGGTCGACTAATCAGGATTTCGAGTTACTTCTTTGCTAACCGTCATCCGTAATGATGTTTTACTTTACGACTTTGTAAAAAAAAAAAAGAAAGAAATAATAATAGTAAATATTATACTTTTATAAGACGTAAAAGTCATCTACCGTGTGCGACATACGCAGTTGTTCATGCCCAAGTTTGCTGTATATAACCAATGGGCGTGTATACATGTTGTTCACTATTCTTTCCTGCGCGCTACATTAAAGGTTATGTTCGTGTATGAAAAAGGGTATGGCGACTATTCATATTAATGTATATTTAACTTAACTATTGATCGATTTTCCTTAACCGTGGGGTGCGTCCGTCTGGAGAATCCAATCAGAAAGCCAAGTAGGAATTTATATTTAACTAGCCATGGTGCCCGGCGTTGTCCTGGTGTTTGGAGGTGTGTGTTGAGCAAAAATAAAGAAGAAGAAGAAGAAGAAGAAGAAGAAGAAGAAGAAGAAGAAGAAGAAGAAGAAGAAGAAGTGGTAGTAGGTAGGCAGGCTCGAACCCGTACCGCGGAGGAGGAAAAGAAAGTAAAACAAAAACAAAAAAAACGTGACGTCTTTGTCGTTGCGTCCATCACCATACCGGAAGTGACGAAGGTTTAAACAAAGGCTAGTTAATCGAAAAGAGGGGATGACTTTCAAAAATAACGTCGAAAAAAGCGACCCATCCATATAGAAAAGTGCCCAGTTGAGGGTTAATGAATAAATGTTTTTAGCTAATTCTTCGATATTTGTCATCCGAAGGGTCGATCTTCAAAACGATACCGATCTCGTGAAAATCCGCCACACTTGTCGAAAGTTTTAGGCATACATACATACATACATACATACATACAAACAGACAGATGAGATTTATGTTATATATAAACATTCAGGTTGATTCTATGATCTGTTTGAATTTAAACAAGCAGAAAGAACCGCCGTTGCTCGGGATTTGGTGGAGATCAACGAATATTTCACACTCCCATATTTATAGTCATCGAAATCAGTGAAATCGCCAGAGACCAAAGGAATAAACGCTATGAACAGACAATAAAACTTCTCTTAAATCAAGAAGTCGGTCAAGGTGTTGCTACAACGTCGGCTACTTTTCCTTGCCGGGTCTTATCATCGGGTTTTCTTGGCTTTGTTAGGTCTCATTAATGGCAGGGTTTTCATCGTTATCAATGATGGGGATGTTCTGCTGGAATTGAATACGTATATAATATGTGACAGATAGGATTTTTTTTTAATGAAAATAGATTTGTTTTATTTTAACAATTAAAACCATTTTCTTTAGGAAGTCAAAACCCTGATTTCAATTAAGCCGAGTCCAACTTTTGTACGTTAGACATAGACGGGAACAAAGCTTCAACCAATTATCTCTTTCTTTATGATGAAAAACGCTAGAGAGAGCTAAAAAGAAAAAGAAAGAGAGATAGAGCGAATGGTGATAGATAGAGAGAGAGATATTAAAACAGAAACTTAAATGTTATTTTATTTTTCCTGCCCTGTCGTCGGCCAAGCAGGCTTCACCTTTCTGCATATATGTACTGTGACTTAAGTGTGCACCGATTAATCTGCAGATAATCGGTCACTTTGCCAGCTTAGTGGTAATTGACCGATTAATTACTTTTCTCTTTCCAATTACATTGCAAACTTTCCATCAGTACCACGAGACTTATTAGGTAGCTTTGACATATTAACACAGTAACTGCCAATTTAACTTGACTTTTGCTAAATATCTTGTTGGCATTATAGCTTTTTCCCTTTCTGCATTATTAAATAAAATTGCAAAATGCAAAGTACAATTTTCCAGTTCTTAAATGAATATAATAAAACAGCTTGATAAGTAAAACTATTACAAACGGACTACAAAGTAGAAATTCTAATTCTTAAGGGGATCTGCTATTGGAGCATTCTGCGGCGGTTAATTCTGCTCTGTACCTACTACTGCTCTACTTCCTATTTTATTCTTGACGCCTGCTATCTGCTTTCATAGCCTCATCCGTATTTGAAGTTTAATACTCTCCAGTTATAATGAAGAATCATTGGTGTTTCTCTATTCTCATGACACAGACTGCTCCTCGTAGATTCAGACCTATTACTTCCTTTATTAAAAAAAGCCCTAACATTCTCCACAGATGAAGGCGGTAAACTTACATGTTTAGAGGCAGTTTACTCAGCAGTTTTACGGTCTCATACGTCTGTAATAGATTTATACATCTTGCTAGCAATCAATATAAATCTTGACAATCTAATTAAATGTATGTATGTATTTTTGAATGAGAAATTTATTTCTTTGAGTTTCGATTGTATACCTTGTATTTCTATTGTATTTGCAATTGCAGTCTTTAAGATGAACTTAACCTCTACCTACTCTAACTTTGGATTTGTTACTGTAGGCTTATTTAAAGCTCATTCAAGAAACATGCTTGTAAGAGATACAGTTTTACTTTCACTTAGATTTTCTTGACCCTCAGCAGAATGGCAAGAAGTAGATCCTCATTTGGCTTCACTATTATCAGTAGAAAGTAGGAATAAAACGTCGTGTAGTACACCAGGAATTTACCAATGCAACAAAATTTAAAAGATGCCTCAGAAACCTCAAGAATCAAGCCCCGAAAGCCCTTCTACAACTCAAAAATCTAAAACTCCGGCCCAGTTTTTTTTTTTTTTTTTTTTTTTTTACACAGTGATCACCACTTATCAAGGCCCGGAAGCCAGTCAGGGATAAGGGTTATTGTAAGTACATCACGTTAGTGAGGAGATTTTATGAAGTGTTTAATTAGGGGGGCGGTTCATCAGGAATTTGTTAACATTAGACTTGAAGACATCCAAGTTGTAGTCCGGAGGGAAGCAGGCAGACGGAACAGAGTTCCACAGGCGTGCAGTTCTAAGAAAGAAGCTTTGCTCATGAAATCCGCGTTTTGATTTAGGCACAGATATAGAGTGGGGGAAATTTTTCACAGTGGATTCAGCTAGACGGGTGTTTTTCGTGAAAGATTGGCGAGGGGGTTGAAACATGGAGAATGGAGAAACAATGCTCCCAAAGGAGAGGGCATCATTAAATATCCAACTTTGCACGCCCCCCCTCAGGTTTGACTAGAAATATTAGGAAGCAGTAGATAGTCGCAAACCCGATCAGAACACAGATTGCAGTAAACAAACACAGGTGGAAACAAATAGACTCCCCAATCTAGCCAAAGTGGAAGGAAGGCTCCCCCCAAGACACAGACCACTTGATCCTGCACTGTCCAGTAACCCGACTGGAAGTAGACTATGCGACAGCCCATCTATCTGAAAATAATAGAATAAAAGTCTAACCCATACGAACCGATACGATACTACTATTAGTAGCAAACTACATTTCATTATATATATATATATATATATAACATGCTCGTCATTATCCAATTTTTTTTCTACACTACATACTTTCTTTCACAAGTGTTTTCTTATATTTTGCTTACTTTCTCTTCTTTTTCCGCTCTCCCTAACTTACAACCCCCTCATTTCTATCTA
>NC_136497.1:71147424-71209924 GCF_053919585.1 Euprymna scolopes
CTCCTCCTTGATGGCTTCCTTGAGTTCCGTGATGGTTCTGGGTTTCCCTGCGTAGACTGTCCTTAAGATAGCCCCAAAGAAAAAAATCAGTGGGGGGGGGGCTTAAGTCAGGCCTATGGGATTCTCATTCAAAATCAGTCTCTAGACTGATCACTCGGCCTCCGAAGCTCTCGAGACAGGTTTGAGGTGTGAGAATTTGCTCCGTCCTGCTGGAACCAGAACGTACTCATAAGCGACGGGTAGATGGTCTGGAGGTCACTTTTGAAGGACCTCCACATACCGCTTCTTGGTGACTGTCACTGCTGCGCCAAATTCTTCGATGAAGATTGGTCTGATGATGCCTCTGGCCGAGATTGCAGCTCACACCGTGCACTTAGGAGTGTTCAGGGGCTTGGTGGCTACTTCATTAGGTCTGGAGGACCCCCAGAAGATATTTGTCTTGAAGTTCGCCTTTCCATTAAGATGGAAGTGGGCTTACTCTGAGTTCCAAGGGGGGTTAAGGAAACTTGGTGTCTCCTCGATCTTCTCGAGCATCTTGACTGCCATAGCCCTCCTCTGCTTCTTGTCTGAGGCTGTAAGGGTCTGAAGCGTCTGTATTCTGTATGGGTAAGCCCTGATATCGTTCACCAGCACTCTCCTGCAAGTCTCACGGGACATACCGAGGGTTGACTTTGCTTACGCACAGAGCGTTTCGGACTCTGCTGGAGAGACTCTCTCACTCTTTCGACCAGCTTGGCTTTTCGCTTCTTGGGACGTCCCGAGTGGCTTGGACGGTTCTCTCTGGCAGCATTGAGGTTTTCCACGGTCCCATACTTCTCGAAGTGGTCCACCCAGTTCTGAATTCTGCTTTTGAATGGAGCCTTTTCACATTCGAACTGACGCGTGAAACTGTCCTGGGTTTTCTTAAACGAGCCTGTCTTGTAGTAAAATTTAACACAGTGTATTCTTTATGCCAGCTCCCACTGGGGTCTTTGTGTACTCACGGTCGTTGATTCTGCCATGTCCTGTAAAATAAGGGCAATCGGTGAATAAATAAAGGAGATATCACATAAAGTGTACACGGGGCCTGTTTTTATGGGGTCACCCTGTGTGTGTGTGTGTGTGTATATATATATATATATATATATATATATATATATATATATATATATATATATATATATATACAGACATGGTTATACCACTATGATAATACTCGTCTGCACGCAGCACCACTGGTTAAAGATATTCTAGAAGAATTTAATTGAGAAATATTTTCCCATCCTGCATATTCTCATGACCTAGCTCTCTTGTATGCTTGTGGATTACAAATCATTTAGTGGGCTTAGATTAACATCATTAAAGGTGATTGAATATGAGTTAAATTCATATTTCACACCCAACCCTAAATAATTTTATTAGCGAAGCATTTATAAACTCGTTGACAGACGGAATCAAGTTATAGAGAGCAAAATACGTTATTGTTATGAAGATTTTCCAAGACACACATTTTTAACTTTTCAAAATAAAATTCTGAATCGGCAAAAATTTTTTGCACAGACCTAATAGAGATACTGGTGTGGTCATAGTAATATTATTAGCAATGGCAGTATAGATGCCAATAATGTTGTAACATAGCGTGGATGCGCGGATGTAAATGCACGCGAAGTGATATAAACGGTGGAGGAAAAAGGATTAAAAAAAGAGGAAGAGGACGATCATAAAAGAGACCATATGACGTTCCAAATCTCGTGAGAGACATGAAGAACGGTCTAGATCACGTGGGTGACATCACGACTGCATCAATGAGAAAATAAACGTTGTTGCTACAAAAAAACAACCGAGTTGGGATAATTTCCTCTCCTTTGTCTCTTTTGCTACTGAAACTGAACACAACGTGTTGGTTCCCGGGCAACGTTACAGTGTTGGCGATTACAAAGTTGGTATTCGTCATAGTTGTAATGCTGAGACAAAGTTTCTTGTATCCGGGGTTAGATAGAGCATTTTTTTTACCTTTTTTTTTTTTTTACCTTTTTTAAGTATAAAATGCAAATTTGCAATTTTTGGAAATTTTATTTCATAATTTTTACGCCATTCATTTTTTTTTTTATTTTCAGTTTTATTTTTTCATTTTAGCAGTTCAATGAAAATTCTTTGTCCTTTCCCGACCAGACAATGGACCGTTTTATGATTGACATACATTGATATAACTGAAAAATTACTTCACTTTCTTTTTTTTTTTAAATATTCGCTCATATCGCTATGACAGGCGTTTTGTCGGTCGTTTGGTCTGTCCCTAACATGGCTTGTCACACATCAATGTAGAATCTAATTTTCATGACTAAATGCATAGATTGATAGATTGTATCTTCTGGTCTATAAAGTCTAGCGCTGATAAATACTATGGTTACAAAGTGTTGGATGGCAAAAGAAAAACATACTAATAAGCGAATGGTATAAATGGAAGCACCACCATTAAGCAAGTGTTCAATTTATCAACGGGGGGGGGGTTGATAATAAAAGAGGGGAATGAAAATTACGAACATATTAAAATCATGTTTCTGCATTTTTGAGATGGTGAATGGTTATTCGTATTATTTTGATTATTCGGATTACTGTTGTCATATTTAGTGCTATTTTCACAACGTATCGGTGGATGTAACCTCCGACCTTCTTCGTGTGTATCTATTCTTACTCGGGAGTTTTTCTTTCGAACTCTGTAATTCGCATGGAATTTCGAACGGAGCCATTTATTTAATTCATAGGGTTAGCATGCTGTCGTTCCGTCAGCCATGTCCGGATGTGAGTCCTAAGTGATTCGCAGTCGGATTTTGAATGCCTTAGGGGATAAAGTACTTAGTAAAATCCAGTTATAAGTTACTATCTTTTGAAAGTTGAAGGTTCAATCTTGAATGCGGACGATACTCAAGATACAATTACGAATTACTTAGGACTTTCGCCTAGTCATGGTTGACGGAACGAAATCATGCTATTCCGGAGGATTTAATAAAGGGTTTTGTTCAAAAATTCGTACAGATTTTGAAGTTTAACAGAAACATTTCGGAGTTAGACGAAAAACACTTGAAGAAGGTCAGCGATTATATCGACCGAAACGATGCGAAAACCATGCTTAAGCAGAGAACAGTGGTCGGAATAATTAAAAAAACAACAACTATTTATGTCACTACAAATTTACATTGATATGAACATTATTTTTATTTAAAAATTTTTTTTTTATTATTCAATTTTCACCCCAAACAAGGCACAGTGCCACTTTGAAGCAGGGGGCTACTATCACGGACTTAATTAGCGGGGTCATTATGAAGGGAGATGAGTAGAAAGATGTTTGTTAACATTACACTTGAACTTCTGCATATCATTGCAGTTGGGAAAGCAGAATCCCGGAAGGGAGTTCCAAAGACCCGTAGTTCTGGGGAAGAAACTATGTACTGAAAATGAAACGGAACTAAGTTTCTTTTTTAGATCACACCGACACAGTACATTATTTTTTTCAGTGAATGAATCGTTTGTTTAGAAAAGTTGAACTTTTTTTTTAGAATGTTTCGTGGGGGAAAAAGGCACGAGTTTAGAAGTGTGTGCGTATGTACGTATTTTATGTCAGTGTGAATATGTGTGTGGGAGGTCTAGACATTGTGACATTGTCTATGATTGTATGTCTATGTTTTCTCACTATGTTGATATGTGAGTGTGTGTATAAGTGGTGTAATCATTGCGTCTGTGTGTGAGAGTTGAGTATTCATTCGACCATCCTTGCACTGAAAGACATGGGGGCGAACGTGATGTCGTGCTGATTTTCGGCATATTTCGGATTCCTTCGGACTCCATCTGCACTGATGGCGGGGTTGTCCGTATGTTTTTATTTGGGTTTGGGCATTTCGCACTGGTTGCTAACTTAGTCGAATGAGGGGGGACTCATTTTCGTTGGTCGAAAATATTGAGTTCGCACATTTATTTGGATGTCTCTCTGTTATTATATAGGAGGACGAAAAGAGTAGCTAAAAAATGTATAACGGAAGAAAGTAGTAAGATTATTAATTCTAAAACGGTGAGCATTGGTAATATGTATAAAGAGAAAGCGAACAAAATAGAGAGCTAGGGACATAGATATAAATAAATAAAATAGCGAGAGAGACTAGGAGATTAGAAAGTAATTTTGGTGTCTTTAAACATTTTGTATTAGTGGGTCATTGCTTATCAAGGCCAGGATTAAGTTGTACAAGGATTAGAAAAATAGAAACAATGAGTGGAATGTACTGAAGATTATTTAACAGGAACCAATCATCAAAGAGCATTGTTCAACAAGTATTTGTTTACATTAAACTAGAATACGGCCATGTTGTAGTTGTTTAGCAAGCACTGTGTCGGTGTGTTCTAAAAAAGAAACTTAGTTCCGTTTCATTTTCAGTACATAGTTGTTGTAGCTGTTGTTAAACGCCATTCATTCATTTTTTATGAATACAATTATTAGTGTTGGCGTTCGTTTCTTCAGTATCTTTCTAGTAAGCATTCGTCCTAGAAAGACATCGGGTACTTATGTGCGTAATCACATTAAGGTTGCCAACATCCCTAAGTGAAAACTTTTTTTTGGAACAACTGGATTCGAACTCACACCCAGGTCGTCTGTCTGCGTCGTTAACTACTTAGCCACCGTCGCTTTCCTTATGTTTTTGTAGATAAGCGCATTCTTGCTTAAATTAAAGTTTAAAAGCAAAAAGTACGTGTTTTATCGTTCGTTTGTGCACATAAATAAAAAAGAATACATGCATTTTTGAACGTATATCTGTCATATCAAAGAACAGTTGTGTTTCCTGTTTTATCTTCTGTACTGCCATCTAATCTGGTCTACCTTTTTTCTTTAGTTTTCAATTTAGTGCTTACTACCTGAATATTCCCCTCTCCCTCTCTCTTGCTTTCTCCCCCCTCTCGTTTTCTCTCGATATCTCTATCTATATATTTATCTCCTTTATTCTTTACTTTCTTCGCTCTCTCTTTATACAGAGATTCTCTCTTTCTTTCTCTCTCTCTCTCTCTCATTTTCTAGCACTCTCACACACTCTCATCCTTTATCTTTCTTGCCTCTTCTCTTAATATCTCCCTCCCACTCCATATCTCTCACTGTGTCACACGCTCCATATCCTCTCTCATATTCACGCTTTATGTCTTTCGCTCACTCCATCGCACCCCTTTTCTCTATCCTCTTCTATTTCTCTTCCTCCGTCTCTCACTTTCTTTCTAGCATTATACATTTGTAGACCTACATTATCATGTATCGGTTGTCTCCCCCTTCTAGTCCGCCATATTTATCCTGTCTAAAAGAAAGACATAAACTCGTTTTTATTATACTAACAAACGTAATTACTATCCTCCTTTGATATGCTACGAGATCATAAAGTACAAACTATTAAAATCTAGTCCTTATTTAAACGCAGAAGACAAGTGGAGTGGGTGAAGTAAGTGGAATGGGTGACGATGAAAGACCATTAGAAACATGAAAAACGGCCAAATAAAAAACATACCAAGGGCGGTAACTCTGCCATACGTCCTTTCAATTAGCACGTTTTGGGATGAAAATGCTGGTTCAAACTTAGTGGTCACTGGTCTCTAATTCAGATAGCTGGTCGCCCCTTGTACTTGCATTTTTAAAAAATCTTAATCGTGCTAAAAAAAAGAAAAAACGGACGGACAGAGCATCTTAAAAGGATTAGTGGACTCATCTATATTCTATTTTAATATGTAATTACAGAGTAATCAAAATACAATTTTATACGAGGAGTGTTCCAAAAACAATGCCTCCTATTTGTATTCCGCCCAAATGGATCAGTGGGCATTGTAAATGGCATTGTTGTGATCTCATCATCTCTCTGTTGCAGATATTGACGGTGTGAGAGTATAAGAAAGCAACTCCTGTCATCACTGGCAAAAGTGCACTGAGAACGGTGGTGCCTGCGTAGAAAAATACAATCTGGACCGCAAAACGTCGCTCGTTTTAATGGCATCACTCATATCCTTGTAGAGCTTCGACTTTTTTAGTTAAAAAAGAGGAGGCTTCATTTAAACAATACAGAAAAACGACTATCAGATTTTGTAACGTTGCAGAAATGAAAGAAATAAAAATCCGGGTTGCATTTTTTTTTTTCATTTTAACAAATTTTTTTTTTTTATTACCGTTTCAACACCATTTAAAACAGTCTCTCGCTGCCGCATGTCTGATCGTGTTTCCCTTTCTTCCGGCTACCTGCTGGAAACATGCGCCCCGTTTTCTTCAACCTTACACGTCCATTTTCTTCGACGCCGACTTTGTTTCTCTGCGGATCACGTGCTGTCATTTTTTTTCTTTCTTCAGACGCCAGCTCGCAGACACTTCCTAATTTGCATATGCATTTCTTTTTATTAGAGCTATTGCTGACATTTTTCACCGCATTCATACGCGCTCTGTCACAGACCGACAAGATGTTAGTTCATATTTAAGCCAGAAAAACCAATGAAAATTCTATTTTAAATTCAAGCTTGCTAGGCCGACAAAAACTATATTCCATTATTTCAGTTTGCCAGTATGACAGATTGGATATCTGAATCTTAAGCTTAATAGACACTCCAAAATGCTAGTTTAATGCCATAGCAAATTTAAGTTTGGCAGACTGACAAAAACGTTTTTCAAACTGACGAGACAGACTGCCTGACCGAGCAAAAAGTATTTTTATTTTACTTCTTTTAACCCTAACATGGCGTGTTGTCAGTTGGGCATCAAGCGCTACTATTTGGGATCATGTATAACAGGAGACTTTGGGGAGTTGTGCAGCGAAATGCATTTCACATTATATTTTAACTGGAATCTGGGCATAGTAAGGGAAGCAGGGAACGTGGAAGTAATTTTAAAAGATCTAGCAGCCCGAGGAATTTACTATTAGATCAGAAGGCTTTTTTTTGTCATCTGAGACCTCAACTCTCATACTACTCTTGATCTGTCATCGATCGATGAACGAGGAATTCTCCTAGACTGGGGAAATATTTGTTTGTCCGAATCCAGATTGTGAGGGGGTGTATGTCTCCAATATGATAAGTCGATCTTGTATATAGCTAGGGCTATGACAAGAGAATATTCTTTCATTATTTTGACTCTCGAGTATTTATCAATTACGAGGGGCGTGCAATAATTAATGCTCCTGGCCCACTTCCCATATTAGTAGAGCAATGAAACTTGGCACAGTTATTAGCCTTTCTCTACATAGGAACCAGCCAGAGTTATGCATTTCTCACATCGTTTGATGCAGCTCTGGAGACCGTTTTTGTAGAACACCCCAGGTTGGTCCTCCAACCACGATGTGACTTCAAAAATCAAGGCTGCATCATCTGGGAAACGCTTTCCTTTAAAAAAAAACTTCATGGCTGGGAATAGGTGAAATCAGAGGGGGCAAGGTCAGGAGAGTAGGGAGGATGATGAAGGACTTCATAACCACACGCCCGTGCTTCTGATCTGGCGACATGCGAGTTGTGGACCGAAGCGTTGTCCTGCAGGAGGAGGGTATATTTGCTGATCTTGCCCCGCCTCTTGATTTTGATAGCTTCCTTAATTTCCTCAAAAGTGAAGCATAATAGGCTCCTGTAATTGTGGTACCCTTTTCCAGGAAATCTGTCATCACTACTCCGTTCTGGTCCCAGAAGACTGTGAGCATGACCTTGCCAGCAGAGGGCTGCACCCTTGCCTTCTTTGGAGGTGGTGAGTCCAAGTGCTTCCGCTGCATTGACTGGGCTTTGGTCTCTGGATCATAGTGATGGACCCAGGTTTCATCCTGTGTAATCAGTCTTTTGAAAAACTTTGACTCATCTTTTTGGCACAGTTCCAAATTCATCCTCGAGCACTCGACGCGTTCTCGCTTCTGGAATGGTGTGAGCAACCTGGGAATCCATCTGGCAGACACCTTATGCATATGCAAATGGTCATGAATTATAGTTTTCACAGACCCTGTACTAATCTTGACAATTTGGGCTATTTGGCGAATAGTAATGCACCGATCTTCCAAAATGGCAGCCTCAACTTGACGGACAGATACCTCATCAATGGCAGAAGGGGGGCGACCAGGTCTGGGAGCTGTTTCCACAGACTTCCGCCTATGTTTGAATTCACGATGCCAGCGTTTTACAAGGTCATATGATGGGGCATTATCCCCATAAGTTTCTTTCATTTCATCAAAAGTCTCCTATGGTGTGCGTCCTTTCAAATACAAAAACCGGATCATTGCTCGACATTCAACAGGCTCCATTTCACACCTGACTCAGTTCAAACACCTGTAAAACAGAAACCACAATTCGTTGAGAGCTGTAATTTACCACATAACCCGTAGAGATATAAATCATTGCACATGCAAAATTTCAGGTAGATCAGACAACTGGAAGTGGGTCAGGGGTATTACTTATTGCACACCTCTCGTAATATCGTATATGTTTTAAGATAGAGTGATGTGGTTCTCGATTGATTAACTGTGTCTTACTGTGTTGGATATACACTCGAGAGTCCAAACAATAATAAGAATAGTCTCTTGTCATAGCCCTATATATAATTCTGTCCTTGTAATTAGGAAAGTGAATAGTGACAGACCGACGGTTGGAAATTTTTATAAAAGCCGCATTCAAACCAAAATACGTCTATTCAATTTATACGTTTATCCATGAAATTGATGAAGCGTAACATACTGACTTGCAAACGGACAGAGCCTCTATTTAAAAGCGAGGGCGCGTTTCAAACCCATTTAAATGCTAACCACTACCACCGCCACGAACACAACAACAACAGCAATCCGTACGATTTTGTCTACTATATAACGGATGTGGGTAGGTGCGTGAAATGCTAATATCTACTTATATATTAATCTAGAAAGATTTTTATTAGTACATTAAATATTTTATAGTAAACACCGGGTGTTTGATGTAAAGTACTCTTACATCAAGAATCGTACGTGTCTTTATTCAAGGCGGATAAGTACAAAATATATAGACGCATATACCTACGTAAATATATATATATATATATATATATATATATATATATATATATATATATATATATATATATATATATATATATATTTATATTTAATTTATGTTGCAGTCCATCGGCTGGATGCGACTTTCAGAGGTTTGGAATTTGACCCACAATCCCAAATACCTCATGGTCCTGGATATGACCTTAAACTATATCCAATGGTGGGGCCCCAGCTTGTGGGCTTTGGGGAATGTGGAGCCATCCTTTAATTGCCATTGCTCTCAGGTCCACTCTGACCCGGATTGGTAGTACCTGATAGGGTTCCAACTATGGGTTGAATAGAAATCGACTTGAAAAAAATATATATATTCTATAAAAATTTTTTTTTTCAAAATGACTCGATTCGGCATTATATAACCTGAAAAGGGTTGATATGCCGTAAAACAACAACAAAAAAAATAAATCAACCAACCAAATACCTTACAAATTAGTAAATGTTCATCAAATAGCTGTTCAATAAATATTGCTTGTTTGATTGCTTCCAATTGGTTCGACTTTCGTTCATTGACTCACGTTCACCTGCTGATGTTAAAATGGTTAATGTTAATCGTTTTTAGTTCTCTCCCACTGCACGATCTCAGACACCAGGATCGGAAAGTGGAATGAGAAGTCAGCGCCACAGAGAAGGGGCACGCTGGCCTACAAAATGTGCCTGGGCAGCCCCGACAGCATTCCATGGTAAGTGCGCCTGAGGCGTTTACCAATAATCTAACCCCTTCTTTAAGCGAAACGGCAAGGCCTTGGAGTGTTACTGCTAAGTAGATAAACTGCTCCGAATGGAAAGGTTACGGTACGTTAGATGTGGAGATATTACTGGTGATCCTGTCTGAAATGATTTCATCTATGGTCTAGTAACTGGGTGAGTCTATAATGTAATAGCGTAAAATATATTGAATTACAAGTAAAACAAATGATACTTACGTCATTGGAATGTCGCAAATAGCAAGCTATCCAAAAATTACTAAAAACGGTAAGGTAAAAAAATATTTATTTATGAAGAAACACATTTGTAAAATCTAGCGATTTGGTTTCAAGATCTAGCCACTTGAATTAAAGAGTTAAAGGGGAGGTAATTAAAGTTTAAATTCGTCAGCTATTTTTATATAAAAAAAAATAAAAATTCAAACCGTTAAGAAAGTTATTTTTTAATCACAAATTATGTGCATATCTTATATTGATTTTTGGAATTAATTCTGTCTGCTACACATTGCGTTTCAACTTAATTACATCCCCTTTTTCTTATCTCACGTATCCCAATATGTCTGACCCAGCATGTAATCTCATCGGAACTCTTCTTACTCTTGTTTGTACATAAAATTGAACCTCCCGATAGACATGGTCTTTTCTTTTTCTTTTACATGGAGGTCACCACTTATCAAGGCCCGGAGTCCACTCAGGGATAAGGGTTATTGTGTACAGTAATCAATAAGATAGTATTGTAGTAATCATTGGTATTGGAGATTTGATAGTGTCTTACTTAAGGGGGCGGTTTGTCAGGAATTTGTTTATGTTGGACATGAAGATATCAAAGTTGTAGTCAGGTGGGAAACAGGCAAACGGAAGAGAAAGAAGCTCTGCTCATGGAATCTACGTTTGGATGTAGGCGCAGATAAAGAGTGGAAAAAATTATTGACAGTAGTTTCAGCCAGATGGGTGTTTCTCGTGATAGATTGGTGAGGGGGGACTAGAAATTGGAGTTAAGACGAGCACTTGCCATGGAAATAACGAGAAAACATAGACAGGCTCGCAACGTCTATTCTGTGGGAGAGAGTCTGCAGGCAAGAGAAAAGGGCATCCCCCACTAAGCTACGGAGTCTATTTTGTACACTGTAAAGACAGAATAGGCTGTTTTTAGCAGCTCCTGCCCAGATGTGGAAGCAGTATTACATACTTGGACGTACTTGACTTTTATACAGATAGAGAACTGCATCAGTAGTGAGATATCCTCTGGAGCGGTAGAAGGATCCCACCATTTTCCCCATCGTCCTTGGTAACAAACCTGATGTACGTGTTCCATTTCAGATCAGGAGTAAAGGGCAAACCCAGAAACTTGTCAAAACATGGAGCCTCCCCAAGACGAGAACCATCCATTTCAATTGATGCCAGATGGGGATCAGAGCATTGATGATGTAAAGATAGAAGCTTGGTTTTGGATGCATTAAAAGTTACCAGCCACCTCTTTCCCCACTGTACCACGTGCTCAAGATCAGAGGAGAGAGAATTAAAGAGAGCTTTGTCATTTCCGGCCTTTGATGTGTTGCCATAGATGGTCGTGTCTTCAGCATAGATGTCAACGAATGATTTAAGTATGTGTTTTGGGAGATCATTGATGTAGATCAGGAAGTGAGTCGGGCCCAGGATGGACCCTGAGGGACTCCAGCATCAATACTGTGGGGCTCTGGTTTCTGCCCATCAACTACTACTCTTATGAAACTATCGGAGAGAAATGATTTAATGATTGAGAAAAATTTCCAGTGATACCGTAGCTGGTAATCTTGTGAAGTAGGTCCTTATGCCATACCTTATCGAAGGCCTTCGATATGTCAAGAGCAATTGCCCTGGAAAGGAAGCCTTTGTCAAGAGATTCACTAATCCTATGAGATATAACCGTTAGCACATCTGCTGTAGATCTTGCGGAGCGGAAACTATATTGCATGTCACTCAGAAGGTTGTTTCTACTGAGCTGGTTGACTACTTCTTTATTTAATATGGATTCCAACAACTTACTCATGACACACAGGAGACTTATTGGTCTGTACTGAGAGGGAGATGAGTTTCACCTGAATTCTTAAATACAGAGCATACTGATGAGGCTTCTCATGGTGTTGGAAAGCACTTCTCCTTAAGGCAACGCTTAAACAGTTTTGTAAGTATGGGGGCAAGTTCTGGTTGGAGCTTTTTCAGCACTATATCTGGAAAGCCGTCAGGGCCAGTTGCTTTACTGGAATCAAGGTTCTTGATTAGCTTGGCAATCTCACGCACAAATATTTGTATGTTGCATAGCGTGCTGTCCGTTATAGGAGGACATACGGGGAGTTGATGGCCTTTGTCGCATAGGGGAGAATTAGCTGCAAAGTTCTTGGCAAATAGTCTGGCCTTGTCTGATGCTGACAAGATGAGCTCAGGTCCATTGATGATAGTTGGGATAGAACGCACGTTTCTGTTTAGGATCCTGTTTGTTATTTGCCAAAACTGGTGGGAACCAAGCCGCTGCTCAGCTACTTTGGATTTGACGGACTGAGCATATAGGTCTCTTCCATTTTTTATTACTCTTTGACAGTGGTTGCTGGCAGTCCTGAAAGCAGCTTTAATCTCAGTACATCTATTACGTTGGTAGCTATGAAAAAAGTGATTTCTGTGCGCGATGGCAGCAACATATTCTGGGGAGAACCATTGCTGGCTGTTAGGTTTTTGTTGGAATTTTTTGGATGGTATGAATCGGTCGATGCCTACAATTAACCATTCAGTCAGGTCTTATACTGTAGAGGACACATCCTTTTTAAACATGGAATGCAGAGGTAGATCAGATATGAATGTACGAAAGCTATCCCAGTCAGCCATAGAGTATGATCGTGTAATATTACAAAATAATGCTGATGATTTCCTCCAGGCTTTTTTCAAGGTGGAAGTGTATAAGTGATCCGAAGATAAAAATATAATAAAAACAGAACATCCCTTCAAGATAGTTGACATATTTGTTTTGAGAGGGAATACTTACAAAAATAATTATTTGCGTCTTTTTATTAAAATTTTAAAACAAATTTCGGATATGTTTTACAATCAACAGATTTGAAAAAGTGGTTAAAATTTTAAATATCTAACGAATAAAAGTTATCAAATGCAAGAAAACCTACTCTTCCACCTATCTGGAAATGTCTCTAGTGGGTTTTCTCACTTCAAAAAAGTATATTCGATTCGAAAAACAGATACTGTCGAGCATTACATGAGAACAAGAAAAATGGCTGCGACTTGACACCTAAATATTTGCCATCTTAAAAAAGAATAAGAAATTAAATTAAAACTAAATACTGTCTAAAAATCGGCTCAATATATGTCACGGTAACATATACTAGGCGAGTTTCTAACAGTATTTTATACAATTTGTTTTTATTTTTAAATCATTATGAGAACTTTAAATATTTAGAAGTCAATTCGCAGCCATTCTTCTTGTTCTAACCTAACGCTCACCACTATATGTTTTACAAACTGATTAAACGTTTTAGAGTGAGAAAACTACTAAACCTTTTCCACGTAGATAGAAGAGTGACGTATATCTGTTATAGATTTGAATGTTTGATTACTTCTTGGAATCTCTGTGGATTGTAAAACTTACCCCGAATTTCACACACTAAGAAATGTACGTAATATAACATTTTTATCATAATACAAAATTCCCATTTATTTCTTAACTTATACACAATTATATTATTTGGATGTTTCCGACTCATCTTGAATGTTAAAAGTCAAAATAATAACAGAAGACCGAATAATCCAAATAAAAATCCTCATCTTACAAATTCAGAATTTATGTCAAATGAAACGTTTATACATACCCGTCGAAAATAATAACCATAGAATAAAAAAAATATCGGCTAGAAATTACGTTAAAATATGTTCCCTCTTTTCATTGTATAAAAGCATTTACAAAGATTATTTTTGTGCCAAAATTTTTTACTTGTGCAATAAAATTCAAATATGTTCAGGGAGTGGAAAAAAAGGGAAAGATGAAAACCTCCAATTAAATATAGATTCTGCACATTTGCAAAAGTATTTTATTTTCAGACAAGAAATACAAATTAAATCAAGTGAAATGCGTAATCGCTGATCGGTCAAAATGACAGCAAAATGGTAACGGTAAAAATGGCGACGGTAAAAATGGCAACGGCAAAAAATGGCGACGGTAAAAATGGCGACGGTAAAAATGGCAACGGTAAAAATGGCAACGGTAAAAATGACGGTAAAAATAGCGACAGCAAAATGGCAACGGTAAAAATGGCGACGGTAAAAATGGCAAAAATAGATCAATAGAAAAAAAATGCAATTAGGCAACAAAAAATGATGATCGTTCGGGAAACGTGAATCTAAGCTCCTACCCCTCAAGTTTATTCCATCCCTTCCCCAATCTATTAAAATAGATATATTAAACACATGCTTACAGTAGTATGGGAGGCTAGGCTCTTTATTCACTTGTTTTAAATATAGGCTAAATTCTCATTCCCCATATTATTTTTTTATTGTCGATGTCGAGTTTTAGAGGTTTTCTTGGCGAGGGCGCAAGGTTACTTCTCCTAATTGCAGTAAAAGTACATATAGCGTGTATAAGTAGATTTGCTGACTATAAATATATTTATGCAGTAAAACTTGTAGAGTTCATTTAACTTATTCCCTTAGCAAAACTTTTGTTATTTTTATTTATTTATCTATTTATTTATTTATTTGGAGAGGATGATTTTAAGTGATTATTTATAATATTATAACCGTGCCAGTCGGACCTAAGGTTGGTGGTAACAAATTTATTGAACATTCCTAAGATGCTAGAATGTGTCTAACATTTTACGTTAATTTTATATGCGAAACTGCTTCCACATTCTAAATTTTCCAAGAAAAATATTCTGTGTATTTCTGTTGACAGTTGGGTAAAGGTTACAATTTTATTCTAAAATTTAAAAAAAAAAAAAAAGGAAAATAATTTGATAATTTAATTGTATTTCAATACAAATATTTATTTTTTTAATCATACAACAAGTAAACTGATTATTGATTTCATTTTTGTTTTTCTTAAATAAAACTGCTAATTTATTTTTATATTCAAACTATGGAAATTAAAAACAAACTCTTGAGTGTACAAAAATAACGAGGAACTGTTTTCTGATACACACCGCTTAATTCCGGCGTCTAATTTCAGTATGGGAACCGTCATTTAGTGGACTCTTCCTTTTTATCTTGTAATCTGAATTTTTTTCTGTGTGTTCACACGTAACGTTCAAAAAGTCCAATCGTGTTTAGCTGAATATTATTTTGGATTTCGCAAACTTCTCATCTTTTCCATTTATGTATTATACCCAAAATGTTAATAAACTTATTATGAGGAATTCATCTATATTTTGCTCTATTCATCCACTTTTACCATTTTTTACCGCTGCCATTTTACTGTCGCGAGTTTCTTTATCAATTAAGCTATTTACCGTCGCCATATTTACCGATGCCATTTTCTTATTTATCCGCATTTGTCATTTTTACCGTTGCAATTTTTACCATTGTCATTTTGTTTTATTTATCAACTTTCGCCATTTTTAGCCTTGCTATTTTTACTGCTGCCGTTTTTTAGTTATTCACATTTACCATTTATACCGTTGCCATTTTTACCGCTGCCATTTTCTTATTTATCAATTTTTGCCATTTTTTCTCCGTTGCCATTTTTACCTAAACGATTAAGCATTTCATAAAACTTACAAAATTACTTATTTCATCAGTTTTTAAATGTTTATAATTTTCATTTTTTTTTTCAATTATTTATCGTTTGTTTTATTTTTTGTTTAATTACTATTTGTTTGCTAAATTCATATTCTCAGATCCTTTGCGTTTTGATTAGGACTTATGTAAGGAATAATGCACTCCCAGTTTCTGTCCATACTTCTGTTCCTTCTGCTGTAAACCCACATCTATGTCGGCATTAGCCTGCAGGTTTTAGTCCTAAGCAAACAATAGTAAGCACACTGTTTTGTTTCGTTTTGTTTTTTTTAGAAAGAGTAAAGATTGTTTGACTAACTGGTTTTTCGTCTTCGCAATCCGACTTCCTACTTCCTATCAATATGTACATGAATAAATATTTATAAATGTATTAAATTTTTAACACATTATAGACATTTTAAATAGGATGATTCCTTGAATAAATGTCGTATTGTAATGTTTGTAATGATTCTAGTTAAAAAAATAGGATGGACGCAGTAGGATGCGCAGGGAATGGTCAACGATACCACCACTCCCACACGTTTATACTTAATATGTTTCGAATTTTAATTGTATCTTGTTACTAGCAGGGAGACCCGACGTTGGACTGGATTAAACAATGATCAACGAAAAGTTCACATTTTTATTTTTGTTGCCATCGAAATCGATGAAATCGCCTATGTTTCAATCAAATCGATTGATTGCCTGCTTCAGTTGGGGAACCATCGAAATCGACTGGGAGTAAGCTAAACATACCTTCTAGCAGTGACGTAGTCCACAATACATTGTAGTCTACATTCTACTGTAGAGAACTTACTGTTGAGTTTATAAAATTATTCTCTCTCTCTCTCTCTCTCTCTCTCTCTCTATATATATATATATATATATATATACACTAGCAAAAGTACCCGTCGTTGACTGGGTTCAAAAACAGCCTACAGAAAAAGGACTCTGATTTATGAAAGTATGATAGGTTATGAAAAGTAATGGTTGTAAAGAGATAGCTTCGAATTTGAGGGTATCAAAACCAAAGCAAAGTATGATGAAAGTAAAAATAAAATAGATAAACCCCATAATTTATTATACCATACCTGTTCACACTGAAACACTTTTCACATTCTGTGGATCTATATTAAAAAAAACTTGTTAAACTTTGTGACATATTTCCATTCTATGGAGGTCAGGTGCGAACGAACACCCCATAATTTTATTATACCATATTTTTTTCAAACTGAAACATAATTATCAAAGTATACTTACGCAGATAGATATGAAAAGTCTTTATTAAAGTTTGTGCCTATTTCCATTCTATGGAGGCCAGGCGCGAACGCAAACCCCACAATTTTATTATACCATCCCTATTCAAGTTAAAACATACTTATCAAAGTATTATGTCCATCTATATCAAAAACACTTGTAAACGTTTTTTATTAATTTTTGATTTTTTTATTTCCATACTTTGTGGACCAGGCGCGTACGCAGACCACACAATTTTAATGAATCATCATTATGCCAGATCAAACATACCCATTCCTGTGTCCCGATACATCTTCTATCATTATATGTGATCAGTTTTCTATAATAGTACACCATATAGGAGCCTATTCTTGACCAGACACACACACACACACACACACACAAACGTTCAGCCTTATATTATAGATATCTATAATATAAAGCTGAACGCGCCTGTGTGTGTGTGGTCACGAATAGACTTCTATATATATATATATTATATGGTTGACTATTTTAAAAAACTGATTACATATAATGATAGAAGCTGTATCGAGGATCAGGAATGGGTATGTTTGATCTGGCAAAACGATGATTCATCAAAATTGTGGGGTCTGCGTACGTGCCTGGCCCCCAAAGTATGGAAATAAAAAATGAAAACAAAACGTTTACAAGGGTTTTTGATATAGATGTACATCAGAATACTTTGATAAGAATGTTTCAACTTAAATAGGGATGGCATAATAAAATTGCGAGGTCTGCGTTCGCGCCTGTAATCCATGGAAATATGGCAAAAACTTTAACAAAGCCTTTTCATATCTATTTGCGTAAGTATACTTTGATAATTATGTTTCCGTTTGAAGAAATGTGGTATAATAAAATTATGGGGTGTTCGTTCGCGCCTGACCTCCGTAGAATGTAAATATGTCACAGAGTTTAACAAGGTTTTTTAAAAGGGATGAGGGTCCACAATAACACCTTAACTTTAATCTTAATTCACGTTAGCTTTTATTTTATTTTATTTTTTTTAGTTAAATCATATTGTGTCGAATAAATTCACCTCATGAATTCACGTTCTTATAAAAGTGAAAGCCAAAAAAAAAAGTCGAAACTTTAGACAATTATCGACACAAATTTTGCATAACTGTTTTTTTCTTCTCCACTTGCACGTGGCACTCTTTTGAAAATAGATAATAGATAAATAAGAAAAAATAAGAACGTTATCTGTTATCGTGTAAACAGAAGGAAAAAATCCTGCTAACGTGATTACATGTCTTTTTAAAAACATTTACGTAACCTTTTTATTTTTATTTACATATCTGTTTAAGCTTTTTTGTCAGTGTACTAGAAGGAATTCAGTTGATTACAATCCTTTCTGAGTGTTCTTTAAATTACAATAGTACAATCCTGAATCCGGCGAAGCAATACTACACCGTTCAATACTGTAAAACTGAAACGAAGCTGTTCTGCTTGAAAAGGGCGCCATTTTCTTATGCATATTTATATCGATTCTTTGCTTAAAAAAAACTAAAGTAATTACGTGTTTACTTTTTACTAAAGTAAGTAAAGCTTCATTATTTTTCAAAACTGTTTTGTTTCTTTGTTTTTCGATATTTCGTCGATATTTTTTAGTAAGAGTGTTCAGAAGAAGAGCCAACAAACGACTACCCGAAAAAATAAATAGACAAGAAATAAATGTTACCATAGTCAATAAAAGTTCAGTTCATGTTTTTTTTTTGTTTTGAAATAGTTTTTAATGTTCTTTACTTGAAATAATTTCAGCGGACCGAAATGAAAACGAAATTTGAAGCGATAACTACTTAAATGAATATTTATATAAACTACACGTGCCATAATCGAATATTCCTCAAGCATAAAATAACGGAAAACATTAAAATATGTTTATAAATATTCCTTACGTTGATGGAACTCTCTTAAATTGATAACACAGAATGCTCAGGTGTCCCTACTTCAAATTGAAAACGGGGCTCTCCATTTCAAAGTCGCTACCATTTTGATTTTTTTAAAACCGGTTCGTGAATTAAAAAAAAAAAATTTACAAACTACTTAAAACTACAAACCAATTAACTTTTCTACCATAGAAGTAACTTTTATATACTATGGTAACATTTATTTCTTGTATATTTATATTATTATATATATAACATTTTCTCTTTGTAAGGAAACATTTTGTAGGTCACTCTTGGCTACGAATGGAAACAAAGTTGATATAAAAAAATATATTTTCGCGAAAATTATCTTTACTTTCATCATATTTTGCTTAGGGTAAAATTTGTGAGTATCAAAACCTATCTCTTTACAACCTCCTCCTTTCCATAACCTATCATATTTTCATCAATCACTGTCCAATTTCTGTAGGCTGTTTATGAACCCAGTGAACGACGGGTACTTCTGCTAGTATATATATATATATATATATATATATATATATATATATATATATATATATATATAACAGATTGAATTAAAGTTTGAAATAGAAAAGTCAACTATTATATTTCATTTTGTTCTAAACAGAAAAACATTCATTTCGATCGCCCCCCCCCCCCCCCCGTCATATCAAAGAAACTACTATCGATGTTATATTCCAATTCCAGGCTATTCTGCTTTTATGATGATAATGGGTTCAATGTAAGCTTAAAATGAAAAAGTCAAGTATAATGGTGCAATTGTGCTTTAAACAGAAGCATGTATTTCGAATGCTCATCTGTCATATCAAAGAGCTTATTATTACTTTTATATGTCCGTCATTTCTGCTTGTGTGATAATAAAACTTCTCAAATCCACTTGTGATGTTAGGCTGTATAAAAGTGTTAACTTTCGTCAAAATCACCTCTTCCTTCTTTGATCGGATTATAGGGAACGAACATTCAGACGCCAAAGTTATATAATGATAGAGATATTCATTCGTATTTCTACTACTGGTTGATTTTCTATTATGCATTTTCTTTTTTTTTTTCATTACTTTCCGAATATATATCATCTTTTATGAAATTTCACTAAGACTCTAAGACTTTCATTTTAAGCTTACATTGAACCTATTATCATAAAAAAAGAAGCCGAATAGCCTGACATATAAAATCGATAGTAGGTTCTTTGATATGACAGGAACGCGATCAAAATGAACGTTTTTACTATCTGATTATTTTATTATTTAATTATTCACCAATTCTAGTTCTTCATTCTGATGATCAATTTTATTTTCATTTTAACTTTTTTATTTATTTTTTACTTTTTATTTTTGTTTTACGGTCTATACGATAGTCGGAACTTCTAATCCTTACACTCTTTGGTGCTATGTAGGTAGGTTAAATGATAAACATCATCCAAACACTATAAGCCCCACTTGTTTACAAAGAGCAGTGCATTATTTCACTCATCAATATGCTCAACCCAAGAAAGGGAATATTCATACGCATTCACAGACAAACTACGTTGTCGTGTAACAACTCTTCTGTGCGATGCAGTCAACAACTCTCTGAAGTTGGGATCGAAACCCGATCGTTTAGACAACAGCAGGAACTGCTAATGGCAATTGGTATATAATAATAATGAAAACAAGGAAAAGGACAAAAAGCAACACATTTTTCTCTATGTAAATTGTTTCTCTCTTCTTTTCCCCCTCCTCTTCTCAGTTTGTTCTCCTTTCTTTCTCTTTCTCTTTCTGTCCTATATTTACCATTCCCCCTTATAATGTTTCTAGCCTAATTCGTCAACATTCTATTGTCAGCCTCGTATACTTATTTGTTATGGTGTTGATGTCCTATAAAGAGTAATTTTTCAGTTTTATTATTTTTTTTGTCGTCTCTTATTTTATTTTTTTTATTTTATTTTCCATTATTTCTTCTCCTTTTAGTTTTCTGTTTGGCATTTAAAAATTAATCGATAATTTTGCACTGGCTGAGCTTTGGCAAAATAACCTCTCACTTTTTCTTTGTCGTCTTTTCAGTTTCAATTTTAAGATTTTACTTTGAAATTCAAATCACTTTGCGTTCATTTGTTTTTATTTCTTTTTATATTTTTTTATATTCCAACCATTTTCATTCAAGAAAACTCGCCCCCCCCCTTTTTTATAATCATCTTTTTGTTTCTTGTAAAGAAATCCATTTCTTCCCACGACACAACTCTCATTTCTTTTTTTCATATTTTATTTATGTTTTCAAAAAAGAAACAGCGCGCCACTCCTTTACCCGACATACACACTCTTTCTTCCTTTTCAAAGTCATTAAAAATAATTTGAAAATAAAAACGATATATAAGAAAAACTCAGATTACAAACGCCCACATACATAGACCTGAACACACATATGCACCCACCCACATACAGTTAAGCAATAGCACACACTCACACACACAAAAACCCACTAACATATACATATATTGTCTAGTACAGAAACATACACATATAAGTACAAACACAAAGCACATTCACTCACACACAAAACACACTTACACAACAAAGCTCTCTTGACTAAGATCAATGTGTAACATCTGTTTCGATGTAAACTTTATCTGCTCTGTCCTTGGTTAGCCAAAGAGAAATCCGTCTAGACTAAGTTAATAGTTAATAATCCTGATCCATATCTCCCCTTTGCTGGAGCTGGATGTTCACCTACATTAAAGGTCGACCTTCTGTCTAATTGTGTCCTTTAGGGGAGGCAGGTAAACAGGCCCTTACACAACGAACCAAGCGATTATGCACACTAACACGGACATACGCGCGCACGCGCAGACAAACGCAGTAGCATAGACTCATCTACGTACGCATAAACATAAGTAGGCACATACACGCTAAGGAAAACGTACTGGCGCACAGATGCACACAGTAAACATCTATTTATATAAGAACATACGTACATGCACACATACACCCTCTCCCTCCCGCAAGTAAGTTATTTGTTTAGAATCCAATTAAAACATTCAGTTTTGGTGTGCTTGTGATTCTCGATGATCAAGATTTTGTTGGTTTTATATACCTATATCTATTTTACTATCAATTTTTCTCCTCTTCACCCCCCCTCTCTCTCTCTCTTTATCTTTCCCTCTCACTCTCTCTCTCTACATATATATATATATATATGGTCTATTTTTTAATTCAGGGCACCTTCCCGTTTTGTTTAGAACTCAGACCGTCGAATCTGAGAAACCGGGAATGCCGATAGAAATGCATATTCTTTTAACCAAGAAAAAAAAAAGAATAATAACAGACTTTCTTTCTCTTTTGTATTTTTCAAATTCGCTTGAATAAAATGAACATACTTCTCAAACAGGCTCAACTACATTTGACAATTTCCGTGTTAGGACGCCTCCCAATTTGCGTTAACTCACAATGCATTGTGATAGCCTTTTACCATTTCCCTAAATACATAACTCCCACAACGCTTCAAGCAAAAAGTTGATGAATTATTATTCTTTTGATGAGTAAGAGCGGAATAACTTTAAAAATTGACTTAATAATTATATGAATGGTCCTGGGCAACAAGACAGCTGTCAAGAATTGAACATTTTAACATGCTGAAAGAAATAAACGGTAAGATGGACAATATCTCGAAATGTGGAATATACACTTTCGTCATTTATGCTCTGTAATTACATCGAGCCACATGAATTAGAGGGTTGGTATAAATAAAAGGTTAAATGTATTTGAATAAATATATGTTCCTATGAACACACACAAATACCCCCATACATATATATATATATATATATATATATATATATATATATATATATATATATATATATATGATGTGCTAGTCTAGCGGCATTGATGAGTTGTCATACAACGAAACAGGACTGTATGTAGATGACTACAAATATATTTTAAGCCCCTCTCTTTGGGTAAAGCACTGTCGTAAATAATCTCACCGCTACTTAATTGGCTGAAAAATGCGAAGCTTGCCGTTTGTTTGTTTACAAACAGGCGGTTTGAGCACTGTAAAAGTGGTGGACGGATGTGTGTTTAAATAGACATTCGGACAGGTTATTTGCAGGCATCGCTTCCGTGGTTGAGTGGGAGAACTGCCGACTGTCAACACGACGGTTCTAGGTTCAATCCTTGGCTTGGGAGAGGTGCCAGTCTAGTGGCACTGATGAGTTGTGATACAACGAAATAGGACTGTATGTCGATGACTATATATATATATGTATACACACACGTATATAAACCTATATATTGGTATATAATATAGATATATATATACCAATTGATATACCAAATGCTATATATATATATATACGTGTATAGTTTTTTTCCACCTTTACTTTTAATGTCTGGAGTTTATGACACATGTACATTCACCTGTCTAAATTTTAATATTTCATATTATAAACAGAGTTTTCTTATTCTTCATTTGAGACCTGGTTTCCTCTGTGGAAGACAACTTTTTTATAAGTCGCTTGAAGAGGACTTATAGTTTTCACCAGTTCGAGACATTAGCATGTCTAGTGTCGCGACCTTATAAATTTATTTAAATATATATAACTCTCTCAAACGCATTAATTACATTTGTGTGAAATTTAAAAAAAGAATCGGTCGAGCCGTTTCGGAGTGCATACATAACGAACTCGCACATATAAACAAATACACACCGAGACACGCAGAGATAAAGGGCATTTTATATATAATTAGAAATATATAATAATATATAGATGGATATAATAGAACTCCAGGATACGGTAGCCCTAAGATACGGGTTTCTCAGTTTACGATGTTAAATCCGATGTTTTTCGATCCCAGGTTACGGTATTGGTCCCACCCTACGGTGTCAATTATAATGTTATTTACTGTACTGTATTTTGTAACTTATTTTTAATATATATATATATATATATATATATATATATATATATATATATATAGAGAGAGAGAGAGAGAGAGAGAGAGACAGATAGAGAGAGAGAGAGAGGGGGAAGAGATATTATTTGATGGAGGCCCATTAAGCAACTATGGCCGCAAAAATGCATTAATATCAAAGAGAATAGGGTTAGAACCAATAGACACGGAAATAAAAAAGGCCATGCAAACAAAAACGAAAAAATTCTGGTCTTCAACTAACTAGTTTACAACTTAATGTCTACCCCCCCCCCATATTGATAACTATTTGTAAATCCATGGATGATTTTTAAATATATCATTGATGAAACCTTAGCATTCATTTGAAATGGATCGTTGACTTCTCCAGGTACTTTTATTATACAGCATACATAATTATGACTTGGTAAGGCACAACCACTGCGATTATTCGATTTTGATTTCATTCAAAAATTCATAAAGTGTGGCATATCGTTTAAGACGTTACTCTTGAATACAAACAATACTGATTTAGTAAATAAGATGTGCTCTAGTATCAGTGTATAAATACCACAATGGTCTTTAGAAAAATAAACAGATACTGCACTATTTTCAATCGATAGCGCAATCATTGTTTTGCGAATAAATCAAGTTTGTTGTTTATTGGCTACAAAATATGTAGCAAAATCGATACTACACTATATCTAATAACGCGGTGAAAATTACCACAGCGTTTAATGATACTGATTTCTTTGTTTGTTTCAAAACCAGACTAAAACTTCATTTATTGTTGCCAGAGGTCGAGTAATTATATATATATATATATATATATATATAGTGTGTGTGTGTGTGTGTGTGTGTGTGTGTGTGTGTGTGTGTGTGTGTGTGTCAGGATGAGTAGGACCACCATCTTCCGTACGCTTACTTGCTATGACTCCTTTTCTCAAAGTTCCATTGACCAACTTTTAATTAAACACATTATACAAGTAGGCAATTTCCGCAAAATACTTACTGCAATTTCTGAAACCATCAAAAAGATCTGATTACAGCCGGAGATTACCAATTCTAAAACGGTTGGTCATGAGGTTTCAACAACTTATCATTAGGCGAACCTGCTACGAAATTTGGAGAAGTTCGGGATTTTTTTTTCCTTCACACGAAACATCAAAGACACACAATTTCTGTTTCCGAATTTTTTAAAGATGAGGATTGATAATTTTTATTATCTTATTTAATTATTCTCATCTTTGGTGTTACGCAATCTCCGGCTTTACTAAGGTGTGTCTTGTCCACCTCGAAAATCATTATAGCAAACTTGTGAATCCGTACAGAATTTCAAATAGAACCATTTATTTATTCCATGTAAGTAGCTTGCTTCTATTTCGCCAGTCACTACCGAGTAAAAGTCTTAAATATTTTGTAATTATATTTTTAGGATCGTCCGTACTGGGGATTATACCTTCGACTCTAAGACGTGTGTCAGTTAGACTTGATAAGTATTTAGAAGATTTTTTGGCAGCAAATCAATGTATTTTGATTGGATTTATCTTGAAAATATATTTATTCCGGCTATGAAAATTCCTAAAATGAAGATTTTATTCGCGGATTAATTAACAATATAAAACCATTAAATAGATGTACGAAGATGTTATACTTGGACAGGAAAACAGTTTAGTCTGAAACCAATCACTTCGTTAAAAATGTATAACCATTTTAGTTCTCGTATGTTTTAAACCTTCTAGAGATTATTTTTTTGTGGTTGGTCAGCGGGAATCTTATGTGCGATTGAAACAAGTAGTTACCCCAAACGATTATGGATTATTACGTATTTTTCATATATTGCTACCTTTGATATTCTGATATATAAATTAAAGTGAGATATTCCTCTGTTTATTTTATTGGAATAGATTACTAAATACCAAAATCTATATTACGATTACCTTATTCCTTTTTAATATAAATTATTCGTCACGCAGCAAGTGGGATAATAACAAGTGTAATGAATGAATGCGTGAACGTAGGATTGACATGAAATTCTTAAAGATAAACTAAAATGACCGAAAAATGGGCTGAAATGATTTAAATAAATAAAAGGTAAATGACTTAGAATGACTTTAATGAACTTAAGGATGAATTGAATGACCTTAAGAATGACTTGAATGCTTAAAAAATAACTGGAATCCTTCAAAAACAACTTGAATGATCTGGAGAATGACTTGAATGGATTTGAGACTGACTAGTTGTAAAGTGGGTGATCATTTTACATTAAATTAATACAGAAAAGTGATCCTCCACTTTATATCACAAAAATTATTTGATTTAGGGAATTTGAAACGTTATTTTTGTATTCAGGAACCCCGAAAACCAATAAATAGTGGTATAATAAACATAAGAAGAAATAAAAAGTACATGTGTTACGGACCGACCGACCGATTGAGTGACTTATAGAGTTGATTGCACACGACTAAAAAAACTATTCTGTGGTATGCATTAAAAAAAAAAACTATTCTCCGTCGGTCGGTCCGTAACACATTTACTTATTAGTTACAAACAAGTGCAGCATCGGTTAAGAACAGATACTACACTTTGATCTTAGCGATATGGCCAAGGAAAAGTTACATTTTGGACAAGTTTCAGAAAAGTCTAATGGATAGGTAAAAATTTATGGGCCAAAAAGTGTCATTATTTGCAATTTTGGTACATTTTTGACCCCTTATGAGCCACTTGGAATGCTGAATACCAGTGACAATGGACAAACTATGCAGTTTTACACCATAACACATATATATTTACATTCAGCACCATTGGGAGAGCACTATATAGATATACATATCAAGTTTTTTATTGAGAAATATGAAAAAGGGCATTTTTAGCAACTAAAAGTCCCAGGGGGATGCAAAGCAGAATTTTGCTAGGGTCACTCATACTGAATTTATATCAAGAACAATACCATGCGCATTTTGGACAAGTTTCAGAAAAATGTAATCGATAGGTCAAAATTTATGGGGCAAAAAGTGTCATTTCTTTCAATTTCACCCATACTGAATTTATATTAAAAACAATGCCCTCCACATTTTGGGCAAATTTCAGAAAAATCTAATGGATGGATCAAATGTTACGGGAAAAAAAGTGTCATTTTCGGCTATTTTGAGGCATTTTGACCTCTTTTGAGCCACTTTTATTTCTTAACTTAGTTTCCTTTTTCTCCTTTTCATTATGTAAGACTCTTCTTGAATGATCAATATTTTTTACTATGCACATCTATATATTAGAATATAATTTGTGACAAAATTTCACAAAAACTAATGGGGGGTGTTATCCGTCAATCATCTGGACTAACAGACAGACAAACCCACCAAAAACATAGGTCCCTTTCCAATAAATCGGGGGACCAAAATGTTACTCCATGCCCCTTGCTTAAAAAACAACCCCGCATGCATGGTCCCCCTCTGTACGAAATATAGTTTTAAAAATTGATACTGCATGGGAGTCCCAAAAATGTGTGTTTTCTAGCACTAAAAGTACCCGGGGGACGCTAACCAGAATATTACTAGGGTCACCTATACTGAATTTATATTAAGAACAATGTCCTCCACAATTTGAACAAGTTTCAGAAAAATCTAATGGATAGGTAAAAATTTATGGGGCAAAAAGTTTCATTTTTTGCAATTTTGATCCATTTTTGACCCCTGATGAATGCCGAATGCCAGTGACAATGGACAAACAATGAAGTTTCACACCTTAACACATGTATATTTGAATTCAGCAACATGGGAAACCACTATATAGACATATCAAGTTTTTGTTGAGAAATATGAAAAACGCGCCAGAAGAAAGGGCGTTTTCAGCACAGAAAATCTCCGGTGGACGAAAACCAGACTTTTGCCAGGGTCACCCATACTGAATTTATATTAAGAACAATGCCCTCCACATTTTGGGCAAGTTTCAGAAAAATCTAATGGATGGATCAAATGTTACAGGACAAAAAGTGCCATTTTGGGCCATTTTTTTACCTCTTTTGAGCTCCTGTGGGCAAAACAGGATTTTTCGAAAAAAAAAAGAAAAAAATTATTTTTACTATGCAGATTTATATATTAAAATATAATTTGTGACAAAATTTCAGGAAAAACTAATAGACGGTTATCCGTCAATCATCCGGACTAACGGACCCATTGAAAACATAGTTCCCTCTCTAATTAATCGGGGGACAAAAATGTTACTCCATACCCCTTGCTCAAAAAAATCAAATAAAATGTAAATGTGTTACAGACCGACCGATGGAGTGACTTTCATGCAACTAAAAATGCTTTAGCATGGAAGGGCTTCTCCTTCCATTGCCAAAGAAAAGTTACAAATGTAAGTACAGCATCTGTTAAGAACAGATACAACACTTTGATCTTAGCTATGTGGCCAAGGAAAAGTTACAAACATAAGTACAGCATGTAGTAAGAAATATACTACACCTTGATCTTGACCAAAAGGCCAAGAAAAGGGTATTTATTTGCTCCCTCACCGGGCAAATTAGGCACAAGGCCGATTTTTAATGTGAGGTTGGTTGGTTGTTTTTGTTTTACTGCATATCAACCCTTTTCGGGTTATTTAATGCCGAACTCAAAGATTTTGAAGAAAAATTTTTTTAATAGAATATATTTGTTGTTTTCACGTCGGTTTCTATTTAACCAATAGTTGGGACCCTAACAGGTACTACCACTCCGGGTCAGAGTGGACCTGGGAGCAATGGTAATTAAAGGGTGGCTCCACACTCCCCAAAGCCCACAAGCTGGGGCCTCACCACTGGATATAGTTTAAGGTCATATCCAGGACTCCCATTGAAGGACTTTTACCCTCTGCAGGGGGGCAGTCGGCATATTCTAATGCCCCACCAACAGAGCCTTAATGTGAGGAGTGAAGGGGAAATGGGGACCAATTCCCCAGGGAGTAGGGGAGCTGTATAGTGGTTATTGTTATGAAGGGTTGCCCCTACATTGAACAAAGTCTTATATGTGGGGTTGGTATTTATTTGCTCCCCCACCGAGCAAATTAGGCACAAGGCCGATTTTTAATGTGAGGAGTGAAGGGGAAATGGGGACCAACTCCCCAGGGAGTTGGGGAGGTGGATAGTGACAATTGGTATGAAGGGTTGCCCCTACATTAACCAAGGCCTTATATGTGGGGCTGCCCCCACATATGGTCTTTGCTTGCAGTATCTGCAGGAACAGATACTACACTTTGATCTTCATATATAATTTATTTTGTGAAAATGAAAATTACAAACAAGATAATTCAATGTAAAATCAAAATAAATTAAAAGCAAAATTCAAATTTACAAAACAAACTTAGGCACAAGGCCCTATAAGATCTGGATGGGGGAGTGTTGCAGGGTCTTTGTTACTAAAGTGAAAATGGAGTCTTTGGCGACTTTACTCTTGACTGGCAACATTTACCACAATACCTCATTCACTCTGTGGACTCTAAACTAACTAATGAAAACCCCAGCGTTTTTGCAAGAAAGGATATATATACAATTTCTGTATGTGTGTGTGTGCAAATATTTTTTTTTTATTAAAATGTGTGTGTGTGTGTGTGTGTGTGTGTGTGTGTGTGTGTGTGTGAAAAGTTTAATTCATTGGAAAATAAAAAGTTCTTGAATTTGGAAGAGAAACTGTTCGTGTTGGGCAGTGGAGAATCAAGAAAAAATATACAAAAAATAAAATTGCCTAATGCATTGTTAGTAAGGTCCCTCCCTAAGCTAACCTAGAAAGTTAGATCACCTAGTGTTTTCCGGGGCACCGAAAACAAGCGGGAAGATCCCTAGTGAGGATTGGGAAGAATTCTTATCAGGTGTAAGGAGATAAAATAAATAATTGTCAAAAACATAAGAGGGGAAGTAGGCGGCGACTTTCGAGTAGGGGTTGACCAGGGGGTGATAAAAAAAAAAAAAGTGTGTGGGGGGGGTAGTGGTAAGCTAGCCTCGAAAGGCTCTCTAGTGCCAAAAAACAAACAATCGGATGACAGGATCTCATTTGTACCATCAGTCAAGAGTCTCTTTACTTTTTATTTGTCTTACCTAGCGGGATGGGCTGCGTAAGACCCAGTACCGCGTGTGCCATGCTTATGGTGGTAACACAAATTCAAACTTGGCACCTCGTCGGATGCACAAGCTAGCGTCATGCACCCACCTCTTGTCAAGCCAAGGATTGAACCTAGAACCGCTGTGTTGACAGTCGGCAGTTCTCCGACTCAACCACAGAAACGATGCCTGCAAATAACCTGTCCGAATGTCTATTTAAACAAACATCCGTCCACCACTTTTACAGTGCTCAAACCGCCTGTTTGTAAACAAACAAACGGCAAGCTTCGCATTTTTCAGCCAATTAAGTAGCGGGTGAGATTATTTACGACAGTGCTTTACCCAAAGAGAGGGGCTTAAGAAATATTTGTAGTCATCTACATGCAGTCCTGTTTCGTTGTATCACAACTCATCAATGCCGCTAGACTAGCACATAATATATAGGTTTCCCTCATGTCTTCGTCACAGCGCAGGCAGTAGACCTGGGTTTCTTCATTGTACAGGTTGAGTTCTTCAAGGAGGGGCAGTGCATTCCGGACAAGTCGCCAGGTGAGGGAAAATTCCGAGTTTTAAAAAAAGTCCCATCCTGACGCCCAACTCCACTGGGAGCGCACCTCCTCTAACGATATCCCCATCCATTTCACTAGCGGTTCCTTTGTGCTATGCCCCACTAACTCCCAATAAAGCCTGTTCCTAGACTGTTCAAAGACACTAGTGCAGACCGGCATTCAGCGAAGAATGTTTGTTCCTCTCTTGGTCTTTGCTGAGCTTCGACCGAGGGTAAGATGTGAGATTGGAAACTGAGCTTCCAACCGCAGTGACCCATGAAACATCTACATACAACGAACGGTTCAGGAAGGTCAACCTCCCTGCATGCTTGTAACACAGGAGATCGGGCAGTCCCAAGCCTCCCTCGCTCAGATTTCGAACACAGACCTTTCTGCAAACATAATGCTTACCCTCATTCATCAAGAGTGTGTCGAGGTGCTCCTGTAAGCTGGTTAATTGTTTTGCAGGGAAGGGAAGTAAAGACAGACGGTAAAGGATGAACGGAAAACGTATGTAGGACACGCCTCTGCCTGATCCTTCAAGGACAATTTCCTTCGAACCCAAGTCTTGACAGAGGAGCCGACCTTGGTCTCTACTTCCGACAAGTTTTTCTTCAGCTGGAGAGCCAGTCCGAACCACACACCGAGGATCCGGACCAAGCCGTCGGTCCAACTGAAGATTCCCGGAAGCGAATTTACTCTGGTCCAGGCACCCAACCGTAGACCAACTGACTTACTGCGATTGAAGACAGCCTCCGTAACTTCTTCGTATCTAGCGAGCGCCTCTGTAACCGCTTCAATGTCCCTGGGGCAAGACACAAACACGGTGACGTCATTGGCGAATGCAGAAAGCCTGGCTCGCATGCCTCCAGGGAGAGCTATCCCACACAAGACTGGTGTAGTCGCCTCATACCTTAACTTGCGAAGGAGGGGTTCCAACTCCAGGACGTACAAGAGAGGCGACAGCGGACAACCTTGTCACACCGACCGGGAGACGGCAAAAGACTCCGACAGCTTACCATTGATCTGCACCGCTACCGTCGGCCTGTCATACAGTCAGATCCACTTGCGGAAGTCCGGATCAAATTCGAGGGCCTCCAGCACAGATCCCAGGAACCGATGGTCCACCCTATTGAAAGCCTTAGACTGATCCAAACTGATCAGCACACCCTCAGCGTCGTCTTCTGTCCCCTCTATGATTGTGCGTATCAGATGATGATTGTCCTGAATCGATCTCCCCTTTACAGCATAGCTCTAGTCTGGTTTGATCAAGTCAGTGATGACAACCTGCAACCGATTCGCAAGAACCATGGCCAAAATCTTTAACTCTGTGCTTAGCAGAGTTAAGGGCCTGAAATCGTCTAGATCTTCCTCCCCATCATGACGTTGACCTTTCCTCAGCAATGTGATCACTCCCTTCGTCACCTGCCCAGGGATGGAGCCCTGAACAAACCAACGGTTGAACATATCCTTCAGAATAGGGACCAACATGGGCGAAGTAGAATTCATAGGGTAGACCATCAAGCCCAGGGACTTGTTGCAGCCGACCTGCTTCAACACAGTAATGATCTCATGTTCCACAACAAGACCATCACAGCTAGCCACTCGAGCCACCATGAGGCGGGGTGAGTCGGCCAAATAGCTGCAAATAGCTGCCAAACTCTTCGACCCTGATTCTGGATAGTTGGGTGAAGCGCTCCGATAGATGCTTTCGAAACCCCTTGCAAATCTCCCACGTCGACATGAGGGCGTGCCCTTCCAGGTCATTTACTTTTTGAATGTACCCGTCCGAGCCGTGCCTTAGAGCAGCCTTACGCTCAACAGCGTCTACATTAACAGCCTCATTCGAGACTTTAATTAGACTAGCCCTAACTATCTGGCCCTCGTACTGCTCGCTAGCCAAGCGGTTTAGATCTTGTTTAGCTAGTGATATCTCTAGGAGGTCCCCCCCCCATCCACCGCCCAGATCAGCCTATTCTCTATACGCTTCTTTGCCTTAGTCTTATCTAGCGTGAGGCTTTGGCTGTACTCGACCGAGAAGCATCTAATCTTAGCCTTGAGACTAAGTCACCACTTACTCCCGGTAACCACCCCCACTAATGCCCGTTGGATTATCTCTGTAACCTTCAACCTGTAGTCCTCAGCTCCAACAAGGTGCTGTTGAAGTTCCAGTATCCGGCCAGTTTAGGCCTAGAGCTCAATTGTCCTAAAACATGGAATGTGAGGCAAGGTAGGAAATCTACATCGCCTCTTCTAACTAACATCTGAGCCAAGTAAGTACTTGGATGGGAAGGAGCATTAGGATGCCACATCCACATCTCCCACCCCAGGTGATCCAGGCGAAATCTGTCGACCAGGTCACATGAGACCATCAGGTCAGACAGACTGCTGTCGCACCACACCGAACCGCTAGTTCCCTCGACCTTATCTATCTTGGGATCAAGGATGGCATTCCAATCACCCATTAAGGCTACTCTCTCTGGATCATATATAAAGTCCACAACCCGCTGAAAGAAAGAAGCGCTCTCCACAGCGGAATTAGGCGCATAAACTGTGACTATCCGAAACACACTACTATTAATGGCAACATCGACGACAATCGCCCGCCTGTCCTCGTCTGTGTGAATAACATTCACAGACGCTGATAGGGTGCAATTTACTAGCAAGGAGATTCCATGACTGTAGGTATTGCCATATGCTGTGTAAATATCGTAGTCGCTCACCAGCACATGACAATCCTCATGACAAATAAAGTGTGTCTCCTGTATAGTGGCAATATCTACCTTGAGGGACACCAGATCTCTCAGCACAAGCGTGGCATTGCTTCGACATCTGAGGCCCCTCACATTATAAGTAGCCAAGTTTAAAGCCATGGTCACCTACCTTATTCAATATTACACACGGGCCTGAAATCCTCGGGGGTGAGGACGTGGCAGGCCTGTCCAAGACTTCCAGTAAGTAAGTCCGACGAGGGTAATCCATCCTTGGCCATGCCTCCCACGTCCAGGGGGAAAGTGTGTTTGAGTGCCCTGTAAAAGGAGGGGTGAGCATAAACAGGGATTCTTCCCTCGCATTTGTATATGATATTGTTCAATGAGGGATGGTCCCTATTCACCAGCTGCTGGCCTGGGATAGCATCCTTTGCTGCATCTATCATAGCCCAGAGGGCTTCAGTCCTAGCATCCTTGTTGACCCTAATGAAAGTGGTCAACAAGGGAACGTTTTTGAATTTGGTTGGGTCGTCGACGTTGTCACCACCGACATATACAAAGTTCCTCAATTTGTTGTACCGGACCTTCTGCTGGCCGTTGAGGTCAGGTATTAGTTGCAGAGGGTCCAGTTTGCAAATTCTTTCCCTTGGAAGGAAAGGGAGTTTTTTCGTCCGCTCTGTGTGGACTGGTGACGTAGGTTTTTTTCTTGATCAGGGGAGGATGGGGAGTGGGGGGTAGGAGTGACAGGTGTTGGGGGTGTAGGTTTTATTGGGTTGGTGTCCACCCTATCCGGGGATGGGTTATGTGAAACTGTTCTGGGGGAATTTGGGCAGGAGGGGGCTGGTTCAACTGGCTGATTGGGTGGGTGGGAGTTCAGCCTTGGTGTTTTTACTATTGTCTTTGTGGGTGGGGGTGTCTCCTTTAGTCTTTCTGCTCTTCCTCCTCTTGCCAGTCTTTTTGTTGACTTTTGCTGTGGCTGTTTCTTTTTTTTTTTTTTTTTTTTTTACATAGGCATCACCACATTATCAAGGCCAAGAGGCCACTCAAGGATAAGGGTTAAAGAGTGTACAGTAGAAATTGGTCAATATAGTAATCATTAGTAATGAAAATTTGGTAAATTTGATAACTTATATGGAACGGCTCATCAAGAACTTATTAACTTTAGACTTGAACACAACCATATTGTAGTCAGCCGGAAAGCAGGAAAACGGAAGACAATTCCACAGGCGTGCAATTCTAAGAAAGAAGCTTTGTTCATGGAATCTACGTTTTGGTTTAGGCACAGATAAAGAGTGGGGGAAATTATTGATAGTGTTTACAGCTAGACGTCTGTGGTCGCCTCTACTCCGTCCGACACAATCTCTTCCTCGGAATCTTGTAGCTTCCTTTTGCTTGAGGAAGAGGATGCCTGTGTGTCCATCAGTGTTATGTCGGGTTGGGTTTTGGTCACTATTGGCTTGGGCAGGTTTTTGTTGGCTCTGCCTTTCTTAGTGACCGTCACCGAACCTGCTTCTGCTAATGGACTGGCGTTTGCTGCGGCTGGGGCTGTGATTTGTGTTGGAGCTTGGGCTTCTGCTGGAGTTTTGGCCGGTGCTTTGTTGGGGGCTTTTCTGGGAGCTTTGGCTGGTTGTTTTTTGAGACAGTCCTTTGCCATATGTCCCATGTGCTGACCGTGCCAGAAGTGCGGCCTTCTCCTGTGTGCGATCAGTTTCATGGTCCAGTCCCCAAACTTGAGCATGGCCGAAAGGGTGTCAAATTCGACCTTGTCCAGGACTGTTCAGACTTTGTAATCCCCGGTCATCACGTCGATCGCGGGATGGGACGACACCTTCCACGTCACGGTACTGGCTCATTATGGCACTGAGCTCCCTTCCGGTCATGTAGCATGGGATATTTAAGACTGAGACCGAGGCGATTCTTTTGTTCAAATATACCGGCTGGAGCCAAATATTTCTGGTTCTGAGGTCGGTCCTAGTCAGTCTTTTTGCCTCTTCCTGACTGGGGGGCAGGATGTCCCACATGCTGAAACTTCTCCTGCATATGTTGCTGACCGGTATGTTCAGCCCTATGAAGAGTTCCACCATGGTGTTTTTGTCGACACCTGTTAAGCTCCTGGTCTTAAGGTCGGAGGTAACCAGAGAGAGAACTCTCTTCTCCAGCTCTTCGATTTATCCCAGAAGGGGTTGGATGTTTATCCCATCTGTGATGGCCTTGTAGGTTGAGTTGAAAAGCTCTCTGTACTCTTCTGGTGTCATCTGCTGTCTCTGTTCCATCCTGTTTGGCATTGGACAGACCGGGACGAGAGGTGGCTGCTGTTTCTTTCTTTTTCTGCTGTTGCGGCTGCTGCTGCTGCTGTATAGTTTCCTTGCTTGGAGTTAGGCTTGGCCAGTCTTCCTGGGGTGTCGTGCACTGGTTGTGGCCTAATCTCTGGCCCCCTTCCTTTGTTTTGCCCGGAGATTGTGGAGTGGGCTTCTTCTCCGCAGGCTTGGTTGTCGGAGGGTTACCTTTTGGAACTTTGGGTGGAGTTGGCGTGTTTATGGAGGCTTCAGCCAGTGAAGGTGCCCTGTATTCCCCCCGAGAATCTTGAGCAATGCTAGGGTGTCTCTAAACAGAGCTCTGGTTCTGCAGGCAACACCATTCTCGTCTTCCTCCATTTCTGGTGTCGGGGAGTTGTCCTCTTGGGGAGCTGGTGTTGGGTGACTGTAAAGGGATTGAGAGACCGGTGGTGCCACAGGCTGTCGTTCATCAGTGTCGTCTTGTCTCCAGCTTCTCTTTGAGGTTGTCCTCTTGGTGTTGTTCGGTCTTCTCCAGCCGACGAGAATTGAGGTGGAACAGGTGTTGCTTGGTGTGTACCACCTGGCTGGTGCATCGTTCCCTCGTCAGCCGTTTTTCCTGTGTCCTCCATTTCGTCTTGGTCCTCTTGGGGAGCCTGAGTGGGAGTGTTTGCTTCGACCGACGAGGATTGAGGTGGAACCGGTGTCGCTGGGTGTGACCACCGAGTTTGAGCCTCGTTCCCTCGTCAGTAGCTTCTTTGACTCCCCGGTCTAGGGAGTGGTTCTCGTGGGGAGCAGGGGGGCTGGGTTAGTTGCCCTCGTGGGGAGCAGGGGATGGATCAGTTGCCCTCGTGGGGAGCAGAGGGCTGGGTTAGTTTCCCTTCTGGTGTTGGCACTGCCTGGATCGCTGCTGGCTGCGGCCCTACCCTGGCCTTCTCCTCCTCTACATCCATCGTAGGAGGTGCTCCCTCTGATGGAGAGTACTCGAGTGGGGCGATATGGCGCATCTGAAGTGGTATATGCCTTTTCCCCGGCATCGTGCAGAAAAACTGCACCAGCCGTTGACGCGGACCAAAGTGTAGCGGGGGAGAAAAGAAAATGCAGGGAAATGGGGGTGGGGTGGAGGGGAGTGGGTGAGGTCATAAGAGAGAAAGTGTATTGACCTCCCCTCACGAGGATGTCGGATTAGTCAGCTCAGATCCCCTGCAAGGAGAGAGAGCAGCGAAGGAAGATGCAGTGGGTGCTAGCGGGTCAGAGTGCTGCATCGCAATTAAGAGAGAGAGGGGATAGACATCTCTGCCCAGAGAGGGAAGCCGAAACAAAGACCCGCCCTATACGTCACCGTACCCACAAACAACCCCAAGAAAGCGAGAAAGTGAACCCGGTCTGCTCAATTCACTGGGAGAGCAGCGAAGGAAGACGAAGATTGGGCCTGGCAGGTCAGAATGCTGCTCAGGCAATTAAGAGAGGAAAGAACAGACCATTTCAACCTCAAAGAAAGTATTGTCAGTCCCGAAAACAGCAAAATCCCAAAGAAGGGATCGGTTTTCGGGTCTAGACTACCACACAATGGCGTCAGTCCTGGGGGAGCGAAAAGGGCCCAGACTCCCCAAAGAGGGGGTCAGTCCCACTAACAAAAGTTAGTAGAGTGACCAAAGTGAAAGCCTTAAACTTGATTGGTGTGTTACGGACAGACCGACCAACCGATGGAGTGACTTATAGAGTCGCTTGCACACGACTAAAAACTTAGCAAAGTATTTCTCTTAAAAAAAACAACAGCATTATTGACATCCGGAAGCATAGCTCAGTGGAAGCACATTCGACTACGGATCAAATAATCCCCTATTCAATCCCGGTTGTACCTCATTATTTTATTTGAATTTTTTTCTTATTAATGAGTTGAATTTACGATAAAAGAAGAGGTACCATTTAAAATTTTAAAATAATTTTTGCTTTTGCCCATTTTAAAACTAAACATTACTCACAAGTGACTTTTCCGTAGCATCTATCGCCAAGCTCAAATATCAGCTGACGTAATAGTGTAAACAAACACAGACAGAATGTGATGCACGACAGTGTCATTCTTGCAATTCTGAATTTTTGAGATGAGATGTGAATGCTTATGTTATGTTGATTAATTGGAACATTATTCTCATCTTGGGTGTTATATTCATAGCTGATACTATGCTCTCTGGGTAGTTGCTTCAATGAAGACTGGCTATCTCTTCCTGATATGTAGTGTTGTTATTACATATTGTCCTCGCCCGATCTTGTAGGCATTGGGCTTTACCTTTCTTCACAGCCCATGGGTGGTATAAGTTAAAGTTAATGTATTGTCCTGTAAAGGTTACATTTCGGTATATGGATGTCACGAAGCTTTGATCAGTGCGGGTTATCAATACATCTAGGAAGGATAGTTTGTTGTCATATTCCTTTTCCATAATGAACTGAATGGATGGATGAATTGAGTTCACATATTCCAGCAGTACTTGGACGTCCTCCTGGTGGGGCAAGAGTATTAAAGTATCACTCTTATATCGTAACCACTTTGTGGGTTTTCGTGGGTCTGATTTTATTGGCAGTTCCCCGAAATGCTCCATATATATACATATATATGGCTATAGTTGGCTGATAATTTCGTAAATTTATTAGAGTGTGTTCCATGCATTCCAGGCGTTTGAAATAATATACAATTATAAAATTATATATTATTACATTAATTAAATCCTCTTCAAATTCATCTCTTTTATTCTTCCTTCAATGCCTTTTAATTTTGAATCAATTTATTCCCTCAATGGCTCTTAAATAAACGAAAAATTAAAACAAAAAACAGACAGCACAAAAATTTAGATTCCATTAAAGAAATCCGCTTAAAATCGAAAATTCAAATTTTAATTCTAATCTCAATTGATTTTCTCGCTGTATTCTGTCTTTTTTGTATTTATTTCTTAGTCTTGTTTTCTGTTTTTTTTTTTTAATTTTATTTTATGAAAGGTGTTGGTGACAGAAACGCTCTAAACATTGCGGCAGCCATTTTGTTTCCAAGGTTTCCCGTCTTTTCTAACAAAACAACTATAAAACAACAAGAAGACAAAATAAACGATAAGACTCATTAAAATAATAATATTAATTAATGGAAAAGCGAGTTGTCTATCATTGATGCCTTCCTTCTTTAGTGTGAACAAATAATCCTTAGAAAAATCAACCGTTTTTATTTTGATTGCATTCGATTTCAATTAATCTTAAAACCAAGGGGTGCTCAATTTAGAAGCTGGGGTGAGAGGTAATTCACCCCCTAGAGAGAATTTTAACCTATTTTATGCATTTATTTATGTTTTTTTTTCAAATCGGGGGAATTTAGCTCAATCATCGATAAACACGCATAGTTGGAATATTGATCTGATTCTAATTTTATAAAGTTTTTAATAAATTTTTTTGTTTTTTTTTCTTACAAAAGAAAGGATTAACTGCACAATAAGGAGTGTATCAAAACAAGAATTGTGTAATAATCCGGCCATGTCTGTAACAGAGCCGCTGACGTTGATAGCAGTAGTAACGTTAGCATAAATATATGCAAATAACCAAGCGTGGTTTGACGTCATGACAGAGACAAGGAGACACTTGGACGGAAAAAGTGATTCAGAGAAGCACGGGTTCGAGACGTGATAAGAGAAGCACGTGTTCGAGACGGAGCCGGTGTTCAGAAAAAAAGCACGTGTTCGAGACACGTGGGTAACGTCACAGCGAGGACGAAATGTCACACGCGGCTATAGAAGGATAAATGAACTGCTTAAATATTTAGAAAGAATGCGTTGATGAAAATAGCAGATATAAATAGTTTTGCTAAAAAGTGATGTGTTTTTTTTTCTTTCCTCTCTATCTTTGATATAAAGGCTACGTTACATGTCTTCTGCAAAGTGGGCAGGCCTTCTATCCAACTAGAAACTTCTAACGTCTGTTATTAACTTACATTTATATAAAACGACCACGCGCTCATGCATTCTTGACACATTTTGGCGAGTATTACATCTTTAGGACTCAACATTAATAGCGGATGTATCAATTCGTATAAACGTGGACATATGCACATTGACTGCAGTTCGAAATGACTCAAAGCTGCAATACATAACCATTCCCAGAGTGAATTGAAGATAAGTGATATATAAGGGCAAAACACACAAGAAAAGGTCAGATGGAATAGAAAAAAATCGAGATATGAATCGTTAGGAGATAACGCCAGCAGAATCGTTGGGAAAGAAACGACGGTTTGAAAATTTCATCTGTCTTTGAAAATCAAATCGGAGTCTTCGCACAATACGAGTCTTCCAGGGGAAGTTGCGCGACGCAATAGGTCAATAAATGTAAGGATTAAAACTGACAATCGACTAGTACGAAATAAATCCCTTAAGATTTCTGTTATCAGCCACCTATTTGAGTTAAGTAGATGAAATAACTAAATAATCAATTAAGAGAACGTTAGTCTCTCTCTCTAGTGTGAAGCGATTCTCTCTAGAAATAAAGCCTTTGAATGTCTTTCTTTTCTGTATCAAAACAAGTTTTATTTGTCTACCACTACTGATGACGGATCACGGTGAAAGTAGGCCTGAACAGATGAAGATAAAGAAGCAATCGATCGACGAAACAGAGACGACGAAGAAAAACGACAGCCACGGTCAATAACGATAAAAGAACTTTGAGTTACTTAATTAAACATTACATTAGTTCATTCATCACTAGCCTCTTCCTCACTTATTAGATGCAATTTCTGACCTAATAAGTGCCAAACGAGGCATATTGCAACCTGGACGTCAAGAGCTATTAATTGGGACCATTTTTACTGGTGACAGTGTAAGCAGATGAGGAAGATGTTGGTTTACATTACATTTAAACTTCTACATATCAATACAGTCCAGGAAGCAGAAAACAGAAAGGAAATTGCAAAGTCTAGTAATCCAAGGGAAGAAACAATTAGAGTACAGGACTTTCCGGTATCTAAGGACCTCTACTATGAAGAGATGTGATTTTCTTGCTAAACAGGTTTGTTGAGGGTATGCACGTCCAGGGGGGTACAAGTGCGATGAGATTATCAGAGCACATTCTATTACAATACTTGTAAAAAGACACGATGGTGGGACGGGGGGGTTTAATTGACAGTACAGAACATATTAATTTGGAGACACTTTTTTGGAGTTTGTTTAAGAGGGACAGATTAGTGGTGGCTTACCAGCCTAAATTTTGCAAGATGTTTTACAAGTACTTTCATAAATGTGTTCCGATGAACTGAAAGTACATGTGCCATCTCAGCGTAAATATCCACAACTAGCAGAAAAATATATCCCCTTCACTGGAAAGGTCCCTAAATGTCGGACTTTTTTTTACTTAGATCGCTTACCTTTCGAATGCCTTTTTTGTACGCTGTTTCCCAAAACCTACAAATATCCAAATATTGAAATATAATGCCCATAAACATCTTGTTAGACAACTGACCCCAATAAAAGTGCAAGACGGAACGATAAATTTGTCGCCCTAAAGAAAACAACACTACAGCTTTATTTTAAAACTTTTATTGAAAAAAATCATTCAGGTTACTTAGTTATCTAGTAAAGCTGATATCTATTCAATGTAGCCGCCTTCAGTCTCATTCGCCGATTCGATACAAGTCCGGAACTGGGAGCATGCTTTCCCCACAAGCGCGGGCGGGATCTCGGCGAGTACTTGGAGGATGATGACGATCAAGCTGGCTTTGGCGTTGTGAGAGATCATGTTAGTGATGTTCTCGACGTATGACCACAGGAAGTAATCCAGCGTGTTCAGGCCGGGGAGGGGGAGAGGAAACTTAGAGAAGGGTACAAAGTCGTAGCCCTCTTTCTGAAGCCAAGTCTAGGTCTATTTGAACTTGTGGCCTGGCGTCGTGTCCTGCTGCCGCATGCAGTGTCTTCCACCGACCAGCTAATTGCACCAGGTGATCATCACACTCACCAGCCCATCCAGGTAAACTTTAGTGTTGACATTCAAGCCGAAGATGAGAGGTGGCATGATGTAGCCTTCAGCTGACACCATACCGAAGGTCATCATAACCGTTCCCCGTAACGTTAGAGTTAAGCCATGTTTAGTTTCAAGAGTTTTTGATGGGTAGTTATTCTATACAAGTCTTGGAGATAACGAATTCTCAGTGGACAGCTGTTCTGTATAGGTTCCGAACTTTATAATTTTCCAGCCAAAGAGCAAGAAATCATTCTTGTGTTAACACGAAAAAAATATGTGCTGGGATGCTAAAAAATTATCTAATTTTTATGGAACAATTCTGGTTTTTGATTGGTTGATAGCTGAACATGAAATTATTTGATTCGTCAGTTCTTAACTGAAGCGTTTATGAATAGAATCTTCTAACTCTGAGGGAGCATACCCCCCCCCATTAGGTCGTCTGATGGGGGATGTGTCTCCAAGCGGCTTCGGCTGCAGGGAGACAGGGTAGAGTACTCGTCAAGGATTCGTTACTTGACATTCAGCCCGACAGGTGAGGGGCCGAGATTCGGCTCAGCACATGTCGGACTGAGATACAACGCTTGAGTACTACCTAGAAGGTCCACCCTCCCAGGCCTTGCCACCGGGCTTTCCGGTGGGCCAAGTTAACTGCTTGTCGCCTGAGGCGTCCCTCCCGGGGAATGCCGACGGGGGTGCCCAGGCAATTTTTGTTGAGGCGAGAGTGCCCCTTCTTTAGGGGAGCTAGCGTGTCCTGCACCTTCCGGCCTTGCGCCACATTTTGCTGCGGTGCACAGCAAATAAATATCTACCCCTCCAATATGAGTAAAAAATATTGCAACAACCTCCTATTTTTTATATAGGGAAGTCCTTTTAATTAATTTTTAATTCCTTTTTCACAGGTAATTTCTATGCCCCACAACCTTGACCTTTTGCCAAGATTGGTCATTTTGAATTTTTAATTTAATCTGGTTTTAACATCGGTTTACATTTTGATGCGATTAAAATGTCATCGACCCATAAAACCAAAATCAGTAGTTATTGTCATTGTTTTGGGTATAAAAACAGGGTCAACTGGACATTGTTTGATTTGTTGTTCAATCCAATAATCATAAAATACTGAATTCCACCAGCGACTACTTTGCTTTAGACCGCATAGTGATTTGTGAAGCCTCCATACGCAACTTTCAGTTTTTATTATGGATCCATCTGGAGGGTAATATAAATTGCACAGTCTATTGGAGTATTTAGATACACAGTATTTGCATTCATTTGATGGATGTTAAGTTTATATTGCGATGCGATTTGCAATAAAATTCTGATTGTCGTTATGTTTGTGGCCGGTGAAAACGTAGAAAAATAGTGTATACCGTAAATTTAAGAGTATCCTTTAGCAACAAATCCAGCTTTATACTGTTCAACGCCAGACACTGTAGTCTTTTTTGTAAAGGCCCATCTTGTATAAATGACATGTTTATTATTTTCTATTAAAGTATCTATCCCGTTTTTCATTGCTATTTTCCATTGCTGACAACGTTCTGAATTAATTACTTCGTTAAAGCTTTTTGGTGTATTATCCATGGAATAGCAACAGTCGATTAGATGATGTTTCAAATTGTCGAAAGCAGCAAATTTACTTCTTTTGGGGTAACGTTTGATTTTAATAAAACATCATTGCTGTCATCATTTTAACACTCTTGTGCCCGAAAACGGCGACTTCGCTGTCGTCATTTGTTTTATGAATTTGAGGAAATATTCATTCATCCTCTTCATATGATGGATTTTCGTCTTTGAAATTAAACGTGTCTGTGAATTTTACACATCGGATTATTTTATTTTATTTTTTTCTGGAAAAGATACTAAATAGGTTGGGCTGTTTTTATAGTACCCAAGAAATATACCACTACCGGTTTTAATATTTAATTTGCTCTTTTTATCTATAAATGCGAAGCAAGTTGAACCAAATACATGCATTCTGCTGAAATTTAGTCTTCTACCGCAGATAGCTTCATAGTTTTTATTTTGTTTTTTTTTTTGTTTTTTTTGTTGACGCACCGGTTGCGTATACATGCAACAGGCATAAGTGTGTACGTTAGAAACTCCAATCTGCGGGGGTCGTTCCAAAAGTAAAGCCTCCTATTTTTTAATGCAAAAATTGAAGAGCTACGTCAACGCGAGTTGTATTATTAAAATGGGATACCTTTAGTGCTCCATTAATTTTTTTTATGATAAACAGCATTCTCAATGCACATTTGCCAGAAATTCAGTGACGCATCTCTGTTTCTGACGCGCGTCCATGACAGGGGTCCCTTTCTTAACATATCACCTCGTCAATATCTGTAAAAGAAAGAAATGAAACTTTCAGGTCACGAATGTATAAGTTCAGTCATTATAACAATGCAATTCCCTCCGATCGAATTGGAGTCATTATTTCTGAAACCCCACTTCCACGTATATATTTAATAGAACGACTTCCAGATAAGACACTAAAATATCTCAGCATGATTAAAGAAAGTTATCCGCCCTAAACCCTTTCCATTCATAAATTTATCTTTTCCAACCGTTGTGCCGCTTTTATGTTTCCTTAGCCTATTAATCCATCTAAAAGCGCTTGCCAAAATTGCTTGATTAAAAAAGCCCCCCCCTCAAAAAACAAAAAACAAAATAAAAATAAATAAATAAAAACGGATTGACGATTAGAAAACTTTTTTTAGCAACTGCAAACGGTTCCGCCTCAATATGTGACAATGTATGTAACATGGATCCAGGACTTCACTGAGTAGAAAGTATCAAATAAAAAAAAACCGTTAAAAAGGACTAAAAAAGTAAACATCATCAGGTAAGGTTTTGACCTCTGTATTTTAAAATGAGCAAGGTGCTTTATTGATAGATTACATTAAGAAAAAAGAAATCATCAATAGTGAATATCATATAGCATTACTGGCGAGTTTAAAGAAAAATAAAATCGATCCTAAATGGCTAAAAATAAAGATGAAAAATTAATGCCTTGGATCGTTCTGATGGTAATGTTATGCGAATTGGACACTGAATTACTTCGACACATACCTTCCTCTACATACCTGCCTCTAACAATTATTGGCTGTTTATGGACCTAAAACATGTCAGTGAAAGAGATGTGGCTTTAATAAAAAAATATATATCGGTAAGTAAAGTATATTCTGAAGACGAAGATTAATTGTTCAACAAAAAAGCCATGGGATATTAAGGAAACGTTGAGATGAGTTTATCGTTTTAGGGGGATGATATTTTGATGAATAAAGTCGAATTGTTCTTAAAAGTTTCTTTCTTAGTTTGGTCCATGACTTAGTGAGTGAGGTGTTATGGATATAAACTAGAAAATGTATAACAATCTAACTTGAAGTTTTAAAATACGTAAAGATATCAAGAGTCTAAGTGTGACATCTTTTACAAGAGAAAAATAGATTGTGCATTAAATGATCTGCAAAAGGTTGCGATTACGCTAACAAAAACAACCAATGTATTGAAAATATACTTTCCGTCATGTAATCACACGCACAAAAAGCGACACCGATGTTACCGTCCTTAATTACTATGATCTAAATAGTTTTAGAATTTTATTTTTAAATAAAAAAATAAATAAGTAAAAGAGAAAGGCTCAGTAAAAAAAGAAAAAATTGTAAAATTTATTTTAAAACGGATTTAAGATTTTTTTCCAATATTTGTGAATTTGAGCGGTTTATTTGAATTCAGCAGACGACTTTTTTTTAGCTTTCTCATTGGCTGTTTTGTGTCATGTGATGTGAACAAAAGAAAAACAGAGTTTTCGTTTTAAGCTATATCAACAAACGTTATCAGATTGGAAAATATTTCTGAACTGATCGGTTCGGATTTTTTTCTGCTCTCCGGAGAAAATATCGATACTCTTTTAAAATGTTTTCTTCGTTAAAATCTTTCTAGAAATGTAGCGAAGGGCAGAGACAAATTGTTCTCAAATAATTGATTAAATTTCGAATCTAGAATTCTCCGTAAAAAAAAAAATTAAATATTTTGACAGAGTCAAAATATTAAGAATTTGTTTTAAAATATTTTGGGAGAAATCCAAAATATTTCAGTGAATTTTGAAATAAGATTCCAGAGGAATTTTATTTTATTTTTCGGATAAAAAATCCGATATATATTTTTTTTTTTGTAGTCTAAAATGACTAAATTGAAAAAAGAGAAATTTATTATTTTTACCCGGGGGAAATATTTTTCGGACAGAGATCCGATATATATATTTTGAAGTCAGAGTGACTAGATTTAAAAAGAAGAAATATTAATTATTTATCGAAGAGATAAATAATAAATTAAAAAGAATTCAAGAGAATTGAAACAAGGATTGTTTCAGAATATTCTCTAAAAAAGAAAGTTACGGAGGTTTTCTTGAGTTCGAAAGAATTTTAATTTTTAAATATAATAAAAAAGAATATTAAAAGCTACATTCTTCTATTTAGGCTCTTTTTTCAGCTATTTCCTTTTCGGATTCATAACCAAATTTTTCCCCGAGAAAAAGACGACTCTGAATTTGTTCTTTTCATAAAATTGCCGCTGTCTGGCAAGATTTCAAAAGAAGAAGAATAAAAGAAAAAGAAACGAATTAACTTTTTTCTATAGACTTTTCTACAGATTTTAAGAAAAAAAAAGAAGACCTCTCCATGAAAGAAATTGTTTCTTGCATTATTGTAGAGCTTATTTGCTTTAAAAGCACAGAAAGTCTTATGCTGTTAAAAAAAGAAAATGTCGTCTGCTTATTATAAAAAAAGTGTGAAAACTCAAACTGTGAGTAATATATTATTTTTTCCTTTTGTGTGTTAAAAAAGAAGTTTTTTTGAAAATCGCATATGAACAAGTATGCATCGTTAAATTTATTTTGTACATTTATTTTGTGTAAATTTGTTTTTTTTTGTTTTTAAAATAAATTTCTTCTTCCTCTTTTGAACGAATTATTTAATTATTTAAGCGATTTATATATTCACATTATTCCACTACAGAGAATCAATAGATGGACTTGTTTGTTGCTTACAGCTTAAAAATGCTAAAAAATTTAAGTTTTCTCAATAGAACTAAACGAGAAAAATAAAAAAATATCAGAACCTAAATAATGGTTTAAAAAAAAATGGTCTCTTAAAGAGATAAACATTATACCGATTGTTATAGGAGCACATCATATGATAAAAACATATTAAGAAAAAAATTCCTGGAAGACAAAGCTGTAACGAAATACAGTTGCCAATCATAAAGGAAACAATGTCTGTTCTGAAAAGAGACATCATGTGTAAATCTAAATTTTAATGAAGTCAAGTGTAAGTTACGGAAGGGAGTCCCTTGATCTCTTAAATCTAATTGAAACAAATTAAAAAAAACAGAAAGAGTTTAACATTCCTGCGATAAACTAATAATTGGATAAAGGAAAATTATTAAAGTCTGTATTCATGAAAGAAATTCCAAAGATAATTAATCGTTAACTTTATATCTAATTGCATTGTGAAAAAAAATTAATGTTCCTTTTTAAATGACGTCATAGTAACATTATTCCTTTCCATAATATTATTACAAAAAATACATAGCAAAATTCAACATGCAATTTAAAAAGCAACTTAACAATGGACATCCATCTATATACCTTGTGAATATTTGTCCAAGGCGGGATTTGCTAGGCATTGAGACTATCTTCTCTTGTAGACTATTAAACGGATCAGAAACACGAACAGCTTTATTTTATTTTTTCTATTCATACTAGCCTAGGTGCCCGGCGTTGCCCGGGTATTTGGAGGTGTGTGTTGAACAAAAAAAAAGTGGTAGTAGGGAAGCAGGCAGGCGCGAACCCGTACCGCGAAGGAGGAAAAGAGTGTTAAAAAAAAACGTGACTTTTTTGCTGTTGCGCCAATCGCAACACCGGAAGTGACGAAAGGTTAAATTAGGGCTAGTCAAGCGACAAGAGGGAATGACTTTCGAAAACATCGGCGAGATAAAGCGACCCCTCTCTGTAAAAAAGTGCCCAGTTGAGGTTGAAGGAATTAGAGTTTTGGGCCAGTTTTTCGATATTTTTCGTCTGAAGAATCGAGCTTTTGAACGATATTGATTGCATGAAAATCCGTCGCTTTTTCGAAAGTTTTAGACAAACATATATACATACATACACGTAAACATATAGGTGAGATTTATATTATAGACTAGCCTGGGTGCTGGGCGTTCTCGGGTGTTTGGACGTGTGTGTTAAACAAAATAAATAAAATTAAAAAAAAAAAACTGGTAGTAGGCAGGCAGGCTCGAACCTGTACCGTAAAGGAGGAAGAGAAGTTGTAAAAAAACGCGACGTCTTTTCTGTTGCGTAAAGCGCCAAACCGGAAGTGGCGAAGGTTAAAATTACGGCTAGTCAATCGAAAAGAGGGGATGACTTTCGAAAATATCGCTGAAAAAAGCGCCCCTCCTTGTAAAAAAAAAAAAGTGCACAGTTGAGGATGAAGGAATTAATGTTTTAGGCCAATTATTCGACATTTGTCGTTTGAAGTGTCGACCCTCATAATGATACCGATCTCATAAAAATCCGTCGCTTCTGTCCAAAGTTTTAGGCAGACATAATACATATATACACACATTTAAACAGACATATGAGATTCATATTATAGATGAAAGAGTATATGGTGTATAGTTGACTGAACACTTGGCACTTGTGTAAAAAATCTTCAAAATAGATTTAGATTCAAATTGACGCTGTTGTACGTCAGTTACGTGTAACAATCACGTCAGTCACGCATAACAACCGTTGTCTAAATTGATAAATGAAGTAAAAAATAAATTACCATGCATTAATTTAAAATACAAATAACAAACGTCACGTGTCTTCACTGAGTTTCCAAACTTTTTTCGTAGGGACACTTTTATTGATAGTGTAAACGGTGGAACCATAAAATTGTCGCCATATAAAAGATGACATGACTCCATTTCCGTTTGATTAAACCCGGTTATCTTTTTTCAGTGCAGATCATTTACTACGTGGCCAGTTGTGTACAAATCCCAATGGCGATAGGAGCCTTCTATCATGTCTGAAAGTGACAGAACGTTCAACGAGTGAGATCGGAGATGCATCGCTGTACAACTCATGCTCTCTACCGACCCAACTTATTAAAACAGGACCATTGCCAACACCACCAAAATGCAAATGCAGACAGTCCAACAGCTCAATGAAGTTTCCAGCCACAGTTATCGTCTTTGGTGTGGTGTCAACTAAAGCTCCTATCATTCCACCTCATATCTCCGCAGTCAGCTTGAAAGTCAACACCAAAGTGCACCTGGGTGTGCTGGTGAGTGTTATAATCCCCTAATTCAGTCAGGTGGCCGCTGACAGACCCTGGATGTAGCAGCAGGACTCTGCTTCGGCCTACAAGTCCAAGGAGACCTAGGCTTGGGTTCAGAAGGAGTGCTACGCCTTTGTTCTCTTCTCTCACTGGTCCGCCTTCTTCCCCGACCTGAACCCACTGGTCTACTTCAGTTGATTATACGTCGAGAACATCACTACTATGATCTTCCACAACACCCAAGCAAGCTTGAATGCCGTCATTCGGCAAGTATTCCCCGAGCTCTACCGGTGCTTGTGGAAAAAGCATACTCCCAGTTACAAACCCGTATCTAGGTGGTGATTGAGGCTGAAGGCGGCTAGATTGAATAGATATCAGTTCTACTACATAATCAAGTTACCTGAATTGATTTTTCAATAAAAGTTTAAAATAAAGTTGTTGTGTTGTTTTGTTAGATGCGACAATTTATCGTTCTACCCTGTGTTTCACTTCCTCTGCTGTTCCAATCATAAGTAATCACCTCAAATCAGTAACCGTATTACATTCAGCGTCGCTTTGAACTGTTTGACATCTGCAAGATGACCACAGCTGCTGGCAACTTGTTCGAGTGCGCATAGTTTTATGCTACAACTAATATTAAGTTTCCGTTGCTTTTATTGTAATTAATCAGTTATCTAATTCGGTAGTTGTTTTTAGTAGATTAAATTTATTATATTTAATTTAAAAAAATTCAAAATGTTTGAATGGCATTGTGTACCTTGTAGATTAATCAGTGACAAAGAAACATGAAATAAAACCTTTCTTTATTCAGTGTACGTGCGTATTTTTGTAGTTACTTTCCACATAACACAATCGTTTGTCTTAATTGATGAATGTGAGAAATATAAATGAACAGTATTAATTTAAAATACATATAACAATTACAAAGTGCATTCAATAAGTTTCCAGACATTTTTCATATAGGCACGTTTATTAATAGTACACCCATGAAAATCTAGTCTCCTTCGAAATAATCTCTTTCGGCTGAAATGCACTTGTTATAGCGTACTAACAACTTCTAGAAACCCCCATGGAAGTCCTCTTGTTATCAGCATGTCAATGACCCTTGTCACATCCTCTTGCATCTTCTCTATTTCCTCCTAACGACAGCCTCCAAGTTATTATTTTGGGTTAAGGAATCGCCAAATTTCACAGGAAACAAGGTCTGGATTATAGGGGGGGGAACTGTCTTGACGCCAATCTTGGTCGAATAGTCTGTGAAAAGAATGTAGTTATGGAATGGTGCATTTGCTAACATCTTTTTCATCTTCAGTTCCTTGCAAATAATTGTGTGTACAGTTCCCACAATGAGATCAAACTGCACACTTATTGTCTCCATAGACACACGAGAGTCCTTATCCATAAAAGTCTGTATTTGATGTTCTGACTTCCTTACTCCTCCCATACCTCTTATAGTCCCTTGTAGACTCCCTGCGTTCCTTGAATCTTACGCCACTCAAAAACTAATACCTGATTCATATAAGATTGCCCAAAAGAAGTCTGAAGCATTCCATACGTTTCTGTGGCATATTCACCAAGTTTAAAACAACATTTTATTGTATATCGTTCGTTTTACGCGTCTTCACGTCCAAATTGCATTTTTTTAAAATTCACTAACTGTGACAATAACGGTTTAGTAGAGTGTATTCCAATTCCTGTTGTAGTTGTTCATTTGAACCTGAAATCATAAAATTGGTCAGTCATAAGATGTTTAGCAATAACATACTGGCTTTCAAAGCGTCTACGACAAGTTTAAATATTTGTACCAAACAAAAGCCTGGAAAGGCACCACGTACACGTTACAAGTATTTCATGACGTAAGATTGTGTACGATTCTTAAAGACATCAATTTCACAGCCACTAATTGAACGCACGTTACAGAGAAGCCCATGGAGTAATGAAATAAAAACACTTGAAAAAGTATCATGTCCTCGAAATATCGCATGAGACTTCGATGATCGATAAGCAAGTGAGATCGATATTTCGAAATCGGTTTGATATTATTTTCGTTCTTTCAACCGCCAATATATTCCGTCATTGTCATGGCCTTATAATTAACTATATATCTTGTCACACTCGGATTCTTTTTTTTTTTTACATGGAGTTCATCACTTATCACAGGGTTATTGTGTGTACAGTAATCAAAGGGATAGTGTAGCAATAGTATTGGAGAATTGATAAGGTGTCATTACTTAGGGGGGCGGTTCATCAGGAATTTGTTTGTGTTGGACTTGGAGACATCCAGGTTGAAGTCGGGAGGGAAACAGGCAATCGGAACAGAGTTCCTCAGGCGTGCAGTTGGGGACGACAATAGCGTTTGCGCAAGACCGTCTTAAAAGACAAGATGGCCGGTGGGCAAAAATAATTTAATCTGCTGACGTCATCACGGGTAGTCCATTAGTTGTTTCTTTACACCGGTAAACACCGGTAGTAACTCGTGGATATCTCCATTAAACAAAGTTTTTAACGTGCTCCCCCCCTGTATTTAACACGATGTAACTATAATTTAATTCAATATTATCATCCTAAGTTTTTTACCATTCAAAAGAAGCGTCAAATAAATTGCTAATATTAAAAAAAATTTTTTTACAGCATACAAAACTAATGAAAATGCGAGACAACATCGACTCTTTTGAAGAGACGATTTTTTTAAGCTGTTGACACGTTTTAAAAATTTAGCAAAAATTAATTTTCCTGAAATTTTCAATATTTAAAAATAAATTATGCCGGCTGATAGCATTTTTAAACTTTTTTTTAAAGCTAGAAAGATAAAATTTAAAAATACTTATATATATATATATAAAAGTAAAAAAAAAAAAAAACGCGCGTTCATTTCGGGTTTGTATTACTGTACACAGATTCGAAAAAGTTGTCAAAAAACAAATATATGACAAATAAATGTTATCAAAGGCAAGATAAGTTACTTTTCTACCAAACTAGATATATTTTTCGTGTTTTTATTCAATGTAACATGTATATTCAGCTCCAAAAACAAGGTGTTATAAATAAAAAAAACTAGAAAAAATATATGTCAAGCATGTCACGGTAACATATATTGAGCGAGTTTTTTTTACAGTATTTTAACCAGTTTTTTATTTATAACACCTTTTCCCAAACTTACCGTGTTAAAGAAGGAGTCAGACGCCATCTTGAAATTTCCGGGTTTGTATTACTGTACACATAGATTCGAAAAAGTCAAAAAATAAATGTCAAACAAATAAATGTTATCAAAGGCAAGATAAGTTACTTTTCTACCTAACTGGATATATTTTTTGTGTTTTTATTCAGTGTAACATATTTATTCAGCTCGAAAAACATACAGTGTTTACCGATGTATTGGAAAATTTAAAATGGCGGCCGACTCTCTCTTTAACACGGTAAGTTCGGAAAAAGGTGTAATAAATAATAAACTAGACAAAATACTCTTAGAAATTTGCTCAATATAAGTTACCGTGACATAACTTGATATATATTCGGTGGTTTTTTAATAGTATTTTTAAAAACAGTAATGAATTTTCCGAACTCAATATTTTTCAATTTTTAAACTTTAAAAATCTATCAAAATTTTTTTATTGATTCTATTTTTACGATATTTTCAGGGTCAATGTGAAATTTTATGTTCTTTCCAATAAACCGAATATAATATTTTAGACAAACGTTTTTTTTTAATTCACGCCCCCCCCCCAAGTGTCACCCATTTTTAACTTTCTCTTAAAAAGTAAATAATTAATTTATGTCGGAGTTTTATATATCACAAATTGAAGAGAAAAGGTCAATAAATAATATATTCAAAATTAAAACAAAAAAAAAATGCCTTTTTTAGAAATTTACCTGTAAAGTCCGAAGTTTAAAACCTTTTTTTTAAAAAAAAAACACATTGTTTTTTTTTTTTTTTTTAATAAAACCTTGGTCCTTGCTCCTTTAATTGAAAAAAAAATTAGGGCTTGAATTACATTTTTCGAGGAGTTATAAGCTTGGAAAGATGGGGTGGAATTATTCACTATTTTCACGAAATTTCTGACACTGCTATCGGTAAACACTGTATGGTTTTCGAACTGAATAAACATGTTACATTGAATAAAAACACGAAAAATATGTCCAGTTTGGTAGAAAAGTAACTTATCTTGCCTTTGATAACATTTTCATTTAATTATATTAAATAAACTTCAAGTTTACTACAAATCAAATCGTGTTCCTTCACTTTTTAAAAATGTAATTTATAAGTAATTAAAGAACGCATTCTAATCTTTAAAATCTATAATACAACAATATATTCAAATGCTTATAATACTTAAACAAACAACTTGTGTTTTATTATTTTTTTATTATTAATATTAGATGAGTTTCAGTATAAATCATCGTGTTCTTTCTTTATTTCAATCCAATTTTGAAGCTTTGTAACGCTGTCTGTAAAAATTACTGTTCATTATTGACAGTCTAAGAGTTCCACATATCTTGCTTGTTGGGACCTCGGCGATGACGTCATTTTTCAGCTGGCTGGCCATCTTTATAACGAAGGCCACGGTTTGCGTGACTGATATTTAAAAAAAAACAAAAATAACAATAATAAATCCGGGATGTGGCTCGTAAGGCCCCTGGGTTCCAAAGTAACAACAGAACACGAGAGAGGGGTTTTCTCCAGTTTAGAACTCGTGTATAGAAAGATAAACCGAACAAGCATGCGAGGGTCAACGCAAAACGACCAAAGTGTAAATATAAAAATAGATATTTATTTAACAGCAATGATACGGGGAAAATAATATACAAAATAATAACAAGATATAAAAAAAGAACAGTGAGATGAAAAAGAAGGGAGGAGATCTAACTTATGACAAAGCGAACAGAGGAAGAAAAACAGTTTCATTTAACCTGTGAAAAACTGTGTGCAAAAGAAACTTACACGACCAATGAATGATATGGAGGGGGCAATCAAGATTAAAGTTCGATGAAACAACAGAATATAAGTTTTGTGGATGAATCGGTGCAATAAAGTCTTCGAGTATTTTGGCCGTGACAGGAGAATTTTTAATATCCAAGTCTGTGACGGGTAACATTTATTCCTGGACTTCGTTTTTGACAGACGAGGAATTTCCTTTCTTTTTTTCCTATTCTTCTGTTTGACCGATTCTTCTAACTGACCTCAACGACAGAGGGTGGTCAAGTAACTTTTGCTTACTGAAACAAAATATGGTCAGAGGAGGGAGCCTTTGCAAGCAGTGATGGGTCTTTCGCCTCCTCTCACCAGAAAATCACTTTACAATATCAAAGTAAAATTGATCTGATGAAATATTTCCAAGCACACTGTGATCTAAAAATAGACTTTATGAAATGCTTTCCTCTCGGTGTTGGTTCGAGAGATGGGGCATCTCACGCGCTGTCATTCCAAAAATAGAAATGATGCTCGTTTGTAGAAGGGCCTTACATGGATTTTAATATTCTATCTTGCTTTATTTATATGTGACAATACACACACACACACACACACACACACACACACACACACACACACACACACACACACACACACACAGGGTCGGTTTTTAATGTGGGGAAAATCCAGCTCTTCAAAAGGGGGGACACTGGATAGGAACAAAAATAAAAATTGCCTCAATCTAGAAGGATTTCTCCTCTACTGACGAGGACAGAAAAGGTGAATTGTAGTATCAGAATAGATACTAAACTTTGTTCCTAGCCAAAAGTCGAATGCACAGATTTTGAATAATGACTTCTAGTTAGATTTTGAAATTTGAATAACAATTTCCAGTTAATTCCCCCCTCACTCTTTATCTGTGCCTAGACATAAACGTAGATTCCATGAACAAAGCTTTTTTCTTAGAACTGCACGCGTGTGGAACTGTCTACCGTTTGCCAGCTTTCCAGCTGACTACAATATGGTTGTCTTCAAGTCCAATGTGAATAAGTTCTTGATGAGTCGTTCTCCTTAAGTTAACAAATTTACCGAATTTCCATTACTAACGATTACTATATTGTCCAATTGACTACTGTACACTCTTAATCCTCGATGATATATATATATATATATATATATATATATATATATATATATATATATATATATATATATATATATATTTATTTGTGTGTGTGCATATATAATTATAAATTATAAATGATATATTTTTAATACTACGGACACTGATGTTCCATGCTTTCGCAATAATCAGTGTAGAGAGTGAGGATTGCCGCTGGTCGAAAGATTCGAACCCCACAATAAAGCCACATTTGACTCTGCGAGCGAGAACCTAGACCCACCAACCGCAGTGGAAAGAAGAGAAATTTTAACATTAATAAAGCTTAACGTTCATTTAGCTGGTCTATGCTGATCGAGCGACAGGATGTCGCGATCTCACAACAAGGTCTGCTCACCTACATATTTTTTTTAATTCCCAGACAGTGCCGAATTCATTTCTTATAGGGATGAAATAATTATAAATTACTAGCAGGTCCCGTTAACCGGCGTTGCCCGGTGGAAGTATGCCCCACTTTGTAAAACATTAAACTACGTTTGTTGTTAGTTGATAATACCCAACATCCTAGGAGAAAGAACAGCTTTCGGAATAGACGCTCCTAACCTCCTCATATAAAGGACGTCGTATGAAATAAACCCGACAAATCTCACCATGGTAAGAACGGCATCCAGAATAGACACCTTATTTTATTTTATGAGGGGTGACTATCCAAGTATTTGATCCAAGATTAACCTTCATATATGTTGTCAGCATACCCACCCGCAAAGATTATAATCCTCCCCACTTTGGAGGGAGGGTGACAGTGTTAAGTGGAGGGAAGTACACTTTTTATCGCGCGTGCGTAGAACGATGAATTAGTGCATAATGCATGTCATTATATCTCGGAAACAACTCGTCTCCGCCAAATTTAAAATAGATCGTCTAATTCAGCATAGTCTAAAACCTATATATTCGTCAGTTTTAAGTAGTGTAATTGGCGCTAAAGTAAAAAAAAAATATCTACAAAAAATGTTAATACCTGAACAGTGTTGAAAATGACTCCTGAAAAGAGGACTAAACAAAAACCAACTCTAGTAAAAAAAAGAAAAAAAAAGTCAATATCCAACAAATAAGTATATCTGTAGGCAATGTAATAAATGGGAAATTTGTACTCCAGCGTCGTAAATTGTTTGGCAAAGGAAATAAAAAAAACTGCTGTAAATGTGGTCAAATACAAATGAAATGAAAAGTAATGAAAATGATAGTTTATTTGGACGTAATTCAGGTTTAGAGTGTAAAAATGTGTTTTATATCAAAAGAAATAGTTTTTATGATTTCGAAAGTGAAAAATAATTTTTTGTTGTTGCTTACTCATCCCAATCTAGGTTCGGTGCTACTTTTATGTAGGAGGCTACTACAACTTTCTTTTATTAAGAGATTCGGCGTACGTTGCTGAAAGTGCACCCCTTGTAAATGCTACAATTTACGATATTTTTCTTTTTTTCACGTTAATCTCATTGATTACAAACTTAACTTTCAGATAAAAAAATAAAAATTGAAAAAAAATCATGACGTTTATCATCGGGGATCAATTTTCAATTATAACGTTCTACTAAATTGAACACCGTACTTTGTGATCATCATCAAGAAAAATATTGTCGCAATAAAATATAACAAAATAAAAAGATTACATAGTTGCCGGAGCTTATTGTGTAAATATTTTGACCAACTGTAAATAACGTTGGTTCGTTGTTTTTAAGAACCGTACCATATCATCTGCAAAGAAAAAGTAATGGTTACAAAATACGTGTTCCATTTAGTAGTATATTATAAGTGGAAACTGATCCCCACCGATAAAAGTCATAGAAAATGTTTTAATCTAAAAGGTTGGTTTTAATCGCTGAGATTAACGTGAATAAGGTATAAATTGTGGAACTTAGAGATTGCTGTCAATTTCCGCAACGTCCACCAGAGATTCGTTATATTTGCATTTCATAAGTTTCGACGGTCGATCGAACGATAGTTTGTTATCAAAACAAATCATAAAGGAAGAAAGCTTAGACGATTTTTTTTATGTAGGATGCAAATGTTTTGCAAACGTTGCGATAACATGTACTGTTCAACATATATATATATATATATATATATATATATATATATATATATATATATATATATATATATATATATATATACTAGCAAAAGTACCCGTCGTTGACTGGGTTCAAAAACAGCCTAAAGAAAACGGACTCTAATTTATGAAAGTATGATAGGTCATGAAAAGGAAGGGTTGTAAAGAGATGGGTCCGAAGTTGGGGGTATCAAAACCAATGCAAAATGTGATGAAAGTAAAAATAAAATAATTTATTATACCATACCTGTTCAAACTGAAAGACTTATCACATTCTATGGATCTATATTAAAAAACCTTGTTAAACTTCGTGACATATTTCCATTCTATGGAGGTCAGGCGCGAACGAACACCTCATAATTTAATTATACCATATTTCTTAAAACTGAAGCAATTATGAGAGTATACTTACGCAGATAGATATGAAAAGACTTTATTAAAGTTTGTGCCTATTTCCATTCTATGGAGGCCAGACGCGAACTCAGACTCCACCATTTTATTATACCATCCCTATTGAAGTTAAAACCTACTTATCAAAGTATTATTATGTACATCTATATCAAAAACCCTTGTAAACGTTTTTTTTTGTTTATTTTTTTAATTTTTTATTTCCATACTTTGTGGACCACAATTTTAATGAATCATCATTATGCCAGATCAAACATACACATTCCTGTGTCTCGATACATCTTCTATCATTATATCTGATTAGTTTTCTATAATAGTCAACTATATAGGAGCCTATTCAAGACCAGACACACACACAGACGTTCAGCTTTATATTATAGACTAGTAGAAGTACCCGCCGTTGACTGGGTTCAAAAACAGCCTACAGAAAATGGATTGTGATTGATGAAAGTATGATAGGTTATGGAAAGGAGGAGGTTGTAAAGAGATAGGTTTTGATACTCACAAATTTTACCCTAAGCAAAATATGATGAAAGTAAAGATAATTTTCGCGAAAATATGTTTTTTTATATCAACTTTGTTTCCATTCGTAGCCAAAAGTGATCAACAAAATGATGTTTCCTTAGAAAGAGAAAATTTAATTATTATAGTAAAAAAATAACTATATATATATATATATATATATATATATATATATATATATATAATATAAATATACAAGAAATAAATGTTACCATAGTCAATAAAAGTTACATTTATGGTAGAAAAGTTCATTGGTTTGTATTTTTAAGTAGTTTGTAGACATTTTTTTAATCACGAACCGGTTTTAAAAAAATCAAAATGGCAGCGACTTTGAAATGGAGAGCCCCGTTTTCAATTTGAAGTAGGGACACCTGACCATTCTGTGTTAACAATTTAAGAGAGTTCTGTCAACGTAAGGATTATTTATAGACATATATTAATGTTTTCCGTTATTTTATGCTTGAGGAATATTCGATTATGGCATGAGTAGTTTATATAAATATTCATTTAAGTAGTTATCGCCTCAAATTTCGTTTTAATTTCGGTTCGCTGAAATTATTTCAAGTAAAGAGCATTAAAAACTATTTTAAAACACAAAAAAACATGAACCGAACGTTTATTGATTATGGTAACATTTATTTCTCTATATTTATCTTTTCAGATAGCCGTTTGTTGGCTTTTCTGCTAAACAATCTTACTAAATAATATCGACGAAATATCGAAAAACAAAGAAACAAAAACAGTTTTGAAAAATAATGAAGCTTTACTTACTTTTAGTAAAATAACCCGAAACAGCAAAATGGGACATTAAAAAAGTAAACAGGTAATTACTTTAGTGTTTTAAAGCAAGGAATCGATATAAATATGAATAAGAAGAAAATGGCGCCCTTTTAAAGCAGAACAGCTTCGTCTCAGTTTTACAGTATTGAACGGTGTAGTATTGCTTCGCCGGATTCAAGGTTGTACTATTGTAATGTAATGAACACGCAGAAAAGGGTTTTAATTAACTTAATTCTTTCTCGTACACCGACAAAACGCTTAAACAGATAAATAAATAAAAATAAAAAAGGTTATGTAAATGTTTTTAAAAAGACACATAATCACGTGAGCAGGATTTTTCCCTTCTTTTGACACGATAACTAGTAACGTTCTAATTTTTTACTATTTATCTATTTTCGAAAGAGTGCCACGTGCAAGTGGAGAAGGAAAAAAACAGAGTTATGCAAAATTAGTGTCGGGAATTCTCTTAAGTTTCGACTATTTTTGGGGGGGGGGGCTTTCACTTGAATAAGAACGTGAATTTATGAGGTGAATTTATTCGACACAATATGATTCAACTAAAAAAAAATAAATAAAAGCTAAGGTGAATTAAGATTAAAGTTAAGGTGTTATTGTGGACCCTCGCCCCTTTTAAAAAACCTTGGTAAACTTTGTGTCATATTTACATTTTATAGAGGTCAGGTGTGAACGAACACCCAATAATTTTATTATACCATATTTCTTCAAACTGAAACATACTTATCAAAGTATACTTACGCAAATAGATATGAAAAGTCTTTGTTAAAATTTGTGCCATATTTCCATGGAGTACAGGCGCGAACGCACACCCCACAATTTTATTATATCATCCCTATTAACGTTGAAACATTCTTATCAAAGTATTCTTATGTACATCTATATCAAAAACACTTGTAAACGTTTTTTTTTTTCATTTTTTATTTGCATACTTTGGAGGCCAGGCGCGAACGCAGACCTCACAATTTTTATGAACCACCGTTCTGCGATATCAAACATACCCATTCCTGATCCTCGATACATCTTCTATCATTATATGTAATCAGTTTTTTTAAATAGTCAACCATAAATGAGCCTATTCATGACCACATACACACACACACACACACACACACACACACACACAGACTTTCAGCTTAAAACTAATAGTTGCCGCAACCTCTTGTGTAAATATGTGGACCGACTGGAAATATTATTGGTTCTGTAATTGTTTTGAAAAACCATACCATATCACTTACTCTTAAATCAAAGAGGAGGTGCCGCCGTTTCCTTGGCGAATGCTTTCCTGTAATGTAAATATCAGTGGTTTGTTGTATTTTCTGTTAATACTCGGTTACGAAGAACAGTTTTTAATACTTTCATTGAAGTGTCTCTTAATATAGGACACTCAAATCGTATATGATATGAAGATAGGAAAGTAGAAATGATTTAAATCAATGCGTGCCGATTGATCGACCATGATGAATCAGGGCTGCGATGTTTGTTTTTTGTATGATCCAAAATAATAGAATTTCATAGTCACAGTCAATGAGAACAGGCGAATGTTGTTGGGGAGAAATCATTATTTTCGAATAATAAAGTGTAATGGTAGTTGAATGTGCGTGAATGTCTATTCCAATTAATAAGGATGTCAGGTCAATACATTTATAATAGTTAAATATTTACCCGGTCCTTACTGGAAGAGTGGGAGAACTTTTCAGGTAGAGAAGAAAATACGAAGTACTTCCTCTATAGATCTTTGGAATCGAGATGATGTCGCTCATGGGAATCAAGATATGATTTTATTATGACGAATAAGATTATATATATATATATATATATATATATATATATATATATATATATTAATTGCACTGATGATTCCCGAAAGGAAACACTAGTATCTGTAGGTATTTAAAAATTATTATAGTAAATAATTATATATATGTATATGTGTGTATATATATATGTCTATATATATGTATATATATATGTATATATGTATATATATGTATATATATATGTATATATATGTATATATATGTATATATGTATGTATATATGTATATATGTATATATATGTATGTATATATGTATATATATGTATGTATATATGTATATGTATGTATATACAGTGATGATCATATTTATTGGCACGGTAAAATAAAAGTTAAATTTTGTCTAATAAATTCTAAAAAAAGGGATTAAATTAAAGAAAATAACAAAGTATATTATGTATTTTTAACTGGCCTTTCCGATGCAGCAATCGGATTTTAGAAAAAATAAATAACAAAGGAACAAAAAACATAATTGCAAAAAACCCTTGTTCAAAATTATTGGCACGATTTATTTAATAATCAATTGTATAGCCTTTGGCCTTGATTACCTTCCTCAGTCGCTTTTCATAGTTTACAACCAAGTTGTTGCACTCTTCAGTAGTAATTTTAGCCCACTCTTCCTGACAATAATCCTCCAATTGAATAAGATTCTTAGGCTTCCTTTGCATTACCCTCAATTTTAATGTTCTCCATAAATTTTCAATTGGATTAAGGTCTGGGCTTTGTGATGGCCACTCCAAAACATTAATATGATTGTCCTCAAGCCATTTCTTAGTCAGTTTACCCGAATGCTTTGGGTCATTATCTTGCATGAACCAACAACGACGACAAAGTGAGAGCTCTTTAGCAGAGTCTTTCAGGTTTTCATCCAATATTTTAACATAATCTTCCTTTTTTATGCTACCTGTGACCTTAACAAGTCGCCCTGGTCCAGAGGCAGCAAAGGATCCCCAAAACATCAAACTGCCTCCACCGTGCTTCACTGTGGGTATGGTTTTCTTATGCAGGAAAGCTTCGCCAGATTTTCTGTAAATATAAGACACTTTATTATGGCCAAATAACTCTATTTTCGTTTCGTCAGTCCATAGAACACGTTTCCAGAATGCAACATCTTTATCAATATGACGTTTTGCAAAGGCTAGCCTTGCTTTCAGGTGCATAGGCTTCAATAAGGGAGTCTTTCTCGGACGACATGCTTTTAAACCAGCTCTCTTCAAAACTCTATCAACTGTATGTCGAGATACATTCACTCCAGAGGTGCTCTGTTCATCAACAATCTCCCCAACAGAGATCCTTGGGTTTTGTTTTACTTGTCGAACAATTTTCCGTTCATCTCTTGGGGAAAGAATCCTTTTTCTCCCTCTACCCTCTAAACTCATAACGTGGCCTTGCGATTTGAACTTGTTTATTATGGCTCTAACAGTGGAGTTGGGAAGGTTTAGCTTCTTTGAAATCTTATCATAGCCCTCCCCATTGGTATGGCATGCTACAACAAGCTTCCTGACGTCTTCGCTGTGTTCCTTAGTTTTAACCATGGCGATTGAAAATTATAATTTAGTCACTTATAATAGTTTAAATAAATCGCTATCTAAACATTATCTGAAAAAATTATTCACTGAATTAGCGTTAAACAAGCATAATATGGCTATAAAAAAGTTTAGAAAGCACGTAAACCGGAAATTGATTGATATTATACTGATACTAAAAGAAAAACAAAGCCGTGCCAATAATTTTGAACAAGGGTTGTTTGCAATTATGTTTGTTGTTCCTTTGTTATTTATTTTTTCTAAAATCCGATTGCTGCATCGGAAAGGCCAGTTAAAAATACATAATATACTTTGTTATTTTCTTTAATTTAATCCCTTTTTTAGAATTTATTAGACAAAATTTAACTTTTATTTTACCGTGCCAATAAATATGATCATCACTGTATGTATATATATATGTATATATATATATATATATATGTATATATATGTATATGTATATATGTATATATATATGTATATATATGTATATATATATGTATATATATGTATATATATATGTATATATATGTATATATATATATGTATATATATATATATATATACGCAATGCTACGAATAAATTACACCACACTATCCGATCTTTCTTGACTTTTGTTTTCTCATACCGACGAAAGTACTTTTCATAATACTGACATGTTTATCCGTTTCATATTAACATTTGACAAAGAGATTATACGTCGATATACAGTGACACATGCAAACAACACAACTCTGTTATGCTTTATTTTTTTGCTTTATACATGCTAAAGCACTGTTGAATAATATTAACGACTTTTTCGATTAATGCTTCGTTAGAGAAGTTCTGATAAAAACCACGAGTCTGCTGCAA
>NC_136497.1:71214924-71232424 GCF_053919585.1 Euprymna scolopes
AGTCAAGTATCATGATGTAATTCTGCTTTAAAACGAAACATTCATTTCGAACGAGCCCCTGTCATATCAAAGAACCTGCTGTTGATTTTATATGTCGTGCTTTTCGGCTTGTGTTGTAATAAAACTTCTGAAATGCATTTGTGATATTATGATGTGTAAAGCGTTAACTTTGGTCAAAATCGTCTGTTCCTTCTTTCATCCGATTTTTTCGATTATCGATACTTATCGAAAACATTCCTATATAAAACCTAAGAAGACTGCCATAAAATATGTCCGTGTGAAATTTAATAAAAAACGGCCAAGCCGTTTTCGAAACCATAGGGAACGAACTGACACACACAAAGTTCCTTTTATATAATAGTAGGGCTTTATTTACTTTCCACGTTTTCTCTTGTCATATTAATCAGTGTGTTAAGTTTTTTAAAACCCAATTGATGCTGTTGTTTCCTTAATTCCTTTTGCCAGCTTCCATAGTAAAAATTGCGCTACGTATTTAATAAGATTCGAACACGGCACGATTCAGACAGCCCACAACCCTATCCATTTCATCATACCATCTTCTGCAAGAATGATGAGTGAGGGACATTTAAAATTACGCAATGCGTACGCGTTAAATACTCAAAACGGAGCCGCGTCTAGGTTAATTATCAATGCTGGCTATTTCTCTTCTCTTTCATCATCGGGTGACAGGATTCGTTGATCTTCTCCCCTTTTCATGCCGTATTGGCTGACTTTGTTTTGACAGCTTGGGTCGCTCAAAACCTTCCTCGGGAGATTATCTCAACGCCATGTTGCTATTAATGCAGACAGAACTATTAAACCTAACCACGCTGTCCGAAATATCTAACATATCTAGGAACTCGTCGAAAAGAGTAGATTGAACTAAGCTTCATTTGTAATTTATTAGCATGTAGTTTTTTTGTGTTTTTTTTTTTTAACTAGGAGAGTCCACAACTTATCAAGGTTCGAAAGTCACTCGAAGATGAAAGTTAATGAGTGTCAGGTGGTCGGTAAGACAACGCCATAATGATCAGTAATGATGCATTGTGGTCAGGGTTTGATTATTTAAGAGGACAGCTCAATAAAAAATATGTTTACTTGAAACTTGAAAACGATCATGTTATAGTCAGCTGGGAAGTAGCCTTGTGATATTGCGTTCAATAGACCCATAGAATTTTCCTTTAGTTTTGGGCACAAATGGAGAGTAGGTGAAATCGATAACAGTTGTAGCTGGGCAAGTGTGTTGTACGAACGTTTTGCAGTAAGGCATAGAGAAAAACTTAGTTGAGCCCCTGCCATAAAAATAACGATAGAGCAGAAACAGACTCGCAGCATCCAATAGTAAAAAAAATAATACAAATATAGTATATCTAAGAACAAAAACGTTGAAATTATGAGACGACAGGGGATCATGATGTCTAACATCTATTAATTATGGAGATTTGGTATCTGTCTGAAGCCGACTCCATACTATTACTTCTAGTATTATGTATTATTTCACGATGTTTTGAATACTTAATTCAGTTTATGATATCATTTCAGACTAATGCACTGTTTTAATGCTCGGTTCAGTGGCGTAGATTCTCCCTTTTTATTCAGGGTATATTGTAGTATTTGTTGTGTTATGCAAACATAATCTGGGAAATCACCCCCTTATTGTATATAGCGTAGTTCTGTTGTCATGGAAAGATAATCTCCTGCTTAGTGTGCGTGTGTGAGGGAGAATGAATCAAAGTCAATACTTACATTATATATATGATCAAAAATATCCAATCGGGATATTACTAGTTTATATAATAAACAAACGCCTGTTTCATTGTTGCACTCTTCAAATTTCAGCGTTGTTGATAGGACTTAAAGTTGCCGCAAGGAATCCGAGGTGATGGAGCATATCACCATTAAAATGTTGATTGTTGGTGAATATCGGAATTTTGGGAGACTTCTTGAATGTTTGAGATAAGGATTGAGAGGTGACTGGTTTGCAGTAGACAGACAAGTTTCCGATGGTTCGTTGTTCTAAACAGGTCTTGAGAGGTGACTGGTTTGCAGTAGACAGAACAGTTTCCGATGGTTCGTTATTACACACAAGTCCTGAGAGGTGACTGGTTTGCAGTAGACAGTTCCACAGAGCAAAATATTCTTATTGTGTCGAGACGGAAAAAACATGCGAAATTGCTACAGAAAAGGTTTATTATTTATGGAGCAATTCTGGTTTCTGATTGGTTGGTAGCAGAACGTGAATTAATTCGATTGGTCAGTTCCTAGCAGCATCGTTTATAAATAGAATCGTCCGACTGTGTGGGATCATACCCCATTATATGTCCAAAATATTGCAACACTTATATTATTCGCACTAGTAATCTAATCTTTAGTTTTATTCTCACAAAATTTCGGTTGATGTAACCTCCGACCTTCGAATGTATCTTCTCAGAATCGGGAATTAAATAAACGTAAACATAATCTAAAACAATAAACATTATATGCCTTTCTTTCTATTATTAGTAACATTTTTTATTTCATAAGTAGTGACATTTATCTGCTTATCAAAGTATGCTATAAATATTTGGATAATCAGATATACTTCATTATGTACTAAATTCGTAAATCATATGCGGCATGACGGGTTCCCTTTTACTTAAGAATTGTTTTTGGTACCTGTCACAGTTGTACATCAAAAGAACTTTCCATAAGAAATTAATATTTTTACTAAAAATCATATTTGTTGTCTTATATAGAAAGGGACAGACCCCAGTAATTAAAGGAACAACGTAGTTTAAAATGAAAATAATATTTTTTTTTAAAGGAAAAAGGTTATATTTGAATGCTGACTGTTCGATATCTATGAACACATGACTATGCAACAAATGGAATAGTGAATTAAACGATTCCATTCGAAATTCTATGCAAACAACCAAGTTGACAGAAAAATTCCCGAGTTAGACAAGATATACTTGAAGCAGGCCTAAGGTTACATCGACTGAATTTGAATAATTCAAATAATACTAGACTTATTGTTAATCAAATTTTAAAGAAAACAGTCGGACAGAATGAGGTTAATCACAACGGGGATGAACAGGAGTAGAGGCAATGGAAATCACGGGATACTTGCTGTCACCCAACTCCCAGGTAACATAAGTTGTCTTTATACTAATAACCACTGGTACAAAACCTTCTAGTAAGTAAAATAATAATCCATTCTTGCTGACACGAATGGTTCGTGTTATCGTCAATCTAAGATGCAGAAATCATTCCTAAGCGAATACTATTTGGCAACAAACTAATATCGAAAGGAAAACACACTGAAACAGAATTATCCAATTTTGATGTTATTGTAAGAATGTAATGATTGATTTAGTTAAGCAACGTTGAACCTGGTCAGTACTAAAATGGGTGACCATTTGAGAATCCCAGGCGCTGTGTGTTTTCTTTGCTTTTCTCGGCATTGTTCCCTGTCATCTAGGACTTCTCCTTGGAACTGCACTCAAGCAGTGCCGATTCATGGAAGGTGTGGTTGGAAATTGTGCAACCCTTGCTTCATACTTACACGCGCAGCTACCCTTACAGGGGGCGGGGGTCCATTATCTTTCAAGACCGAACGGAGGCTTCTACTTCCAATTATTTATATTTTAAAAGGAATATGAATATTTTAGTTAAACATCATAGCAGTCTTCGGAGAAACAGCAAGGTTGACGGAATAAAAAAGCTGGGTTAGTCTAACGCACATGCCTAGTAAACTTTTTAAAAATATGTTATAAACCTTAAAAATCAGTGTATCTAATTTAGGCGGAATCGGCGCATTCCGCTTTTCTTTACATCAAGGATGACCAACGACCTTAATTTTCTTCACACTTTTGATTGCCTGAGGTTAAATCTTTTCATGTAGGAAAAAAAGAAAGAAGAATATTTCACAAATGCTGCCAGAATGGTTTGTGATGTTCCCATTCTATGATACGGAAATTACCTCTACTTTGGCAACAACCCAATGTCTACAGAAAAAAAAACATTAAAAACAGAATTATCCAAATTTAATGGGATTATAATGATTTAATAACTGATGTTAAAAAAAAGAACATAAATATTCCAATTTAACTTCATAGTTAAAAAACGAATTTGACAAAATGAAAATTTGGTAAGATTATCTCACATGCGTACTAAGCTTCTTAAATACGTTCTTATAAGCGATTCTATATAATTCTCTTGTAGGATCAAAGTATGTTTATTACTTTACTTCAAGGACAACTAAGGACTCTCATTTCCCCACACATTTTTTTTTATTGCCGTATATTTTCATATCGCAATTTACTTTATTATATAGCAATAGGTCCTGAACTGTCATCTGAGCTTCGGACTCTGTCCCAGTGCATCCCTCTGCCTGTTCTACAGTTATTTTGATGTTGAATGCTCCGACGGGCTACAGGCACTTGTACCCCCTCGACGTAAACACCCCCGACAAACCCGACAAGCGACTAAACCCCACCCTACACAGTAGAGATCCCTAGACATAAGAGAGCTTTCTACTCCAGTAGTTATTTTCCCCAGAACTGCTAGACTTTGGAACTCCTTTCCGGGTCCCTGCTTCCCCAACTATACTGACATGCAGAAGTTTAACTATAATGTGAACAGACATCTTGCTGCCCAACTCCCTATATGGTACCCCTGTAGATTATGTCCCTGATAGTAGCCCGCTACATCAAAGTGGCAATGTGCCTTGTTTGGGGTGAAAATTTAATAAAAAACTGAATATTTCATTCAACGTATAGTATTTGTTCTCCTCATCGGTCTTTTAGACTGAGGTAATTTTTGTTTTAGTTTCAATCTACAGCATCACTAAAATGGAGCTGGATTTTCCCCACGTGAAAAATCGACGATATCTTTAATTAGGCGATTAAATAACTAAGGATCGAGGCCTTTAACGGAAAGCTGAATGCATTCTTTTTCTGACTCTGGTGGAAGGGAGTGACTATATGTCTACTGCTATTTTCAAGCTAGTTATCTCTGAAATCCTACTAGAGATAGAGGTCGTAAAACGCACTGTATAACCTCCTGCTTTAGACATCACTTAGAGCGGAAGTCACTTAAGAAAATACTAACACCGAGCATCTCTTGAGAAAAGAGAGAGAGGAGGAGAAACAAGAGGGTGGTGGGAGGGGCGAATATCAAATCTACAGTTTGAAAAAAAATCTTAACGGATATTTTAAAAGAAATTTAACAAAGAAACTAGTATTGTGCAAAGTGGAGAGTGAGGAGGCGCGGTTCCCTGAATTGACGTCGTGTCCAGTTGGTGTTGTTGGGTTCATAAGTGTATTTGTTTAATATAAAAATATTACTACTTCCTGTCCTTTAAATAAAAGAAAGTTAAAGTATGTTTCTACTTCCCTTTTAAGTCCATTTAATTTCTTCATCTTTGTTGTTCAAAAGGAAGAAAGGGCGGAACAATGTTTCAAAGTTGATTTTGTTTTGGACACACCCAAGAAAAACACCGGCCTAATTAGCAAAGTAAAAACAAATGCCAAAATGGTAACAGAGTATGTTCTGTTAGAAATATGTAATAAGAAAGAAATCCGATTTAAATAAAAATACTATTAAACTATTAAATTAAACCTAACACTTACTAATAGCTTCATATTAGAATTAGAACCAGTTAGAAATGTGTATTAAAATATGATTTTACTAAAATATTATTTTCTAGTAGAAAGTGATTTTCATGTGAACCAATGATGGGTACTGAAGACTACAGAAAAAAGAATTCGTCACGACATATATGCTGTATTAATATCAGCACAGAATGAAATATATCTGACGTATCCAAATATTTATAACATACATTGATCAGTAGAGAAATGTCACTACTCATAAAAATGTCGCTAATGTTAGAAGCTAAACTATACAACGTTTTGGAATTATGTTATGTTTACGGATTTTAATTTGTTTTCAGCGGGAAGAAAAATATGCAACTTTTACTTATAGTTTCTTCTATTATTCTTTCTGTTATTATATATATATATATATATATATATATATATATATATATATATATATATATATATATATATATAATACAGAACTGTGAATTACAATAGCACTAGCGAGGAGTACCCGGCGTTGCCCGGGTGTTTGGAGGTGTGTGTGGAAACTACGGGGTTGAGGTGGGGGGTAAAAAAAAGTAAGTATGAGGATCGAACCCGAACCCTTGAGGCAAAGTTGTAAATTAAAGTGTGAAAAAAAAAAGTGCGACGTTAACAATTGCCCCACCGCGAGATGCTAACGGACACACGTTTGAATTTATTTAATTACTTGGATTTGGCAGGTGACACCTGGAAAAGGCACAAGTATAAGAATGAGAATTATCTCAGTCATGAAGGATTTCTCCTCCACTGACTGAGGGTAGGAGGGGTGGGCGCAGTGTTGAAACAGATACTACACTGTGGTTCTAGGTATATTTTAGTGTTGTAGGTTTCGAGGTAAATTGGTGTTGTTTAATGTGTTTTACTGGTGTGGCTGAGTGTGTGTGTGTGTGTTTTTAATGTATCGGTTCTGATTATAAAGGAAGCAGACAAAGGGGGTGCGGTAGTTATCATGAATAAAGACTACTATAAAACAAAAATTTTAAAACACTAGGGAACGAAACCTATTACAAACCAATAAGCTCTAACATAGACAGCACAACCATATCTAAAATCATAAAACTCTGCGTAATATACAATACAACATTAACTAAAAAAGAAGACTTCTTTACAAACTGCACAACAAAGACAAACATCTTCTATGGACTACCCATATATATAGAAATGATAATTATTCATTTATACATACGGACACTAATGTTTCATACGTACGCAATCATCAGTGTAGAGTAACAATACCTGCCGGCCATGAGATTCGAATCCAACCACGAAGCCACCTTTTGCTCCATTTGACAAGCTTCTAGCTCAGGGCTACCAAACAATTGTCATGGGTATGCAGGGAATTAGGAACTATTAAATGCCAAATCCAGGCGAATACACTGACAATTAGAGTGTTCGCACGAGCGGAAGTCGTGAATATTGCTTAGAGACTAGTTGACAGATTTAGTTGTAATTCCGAAGAAAATCTCATTATCTTGCGCCTATGAAATTTTTTACACAGATTTAAGGCTAGCACCAAAGCATGCAATTTTTACTTCTTGGATGTATCAGAAGGGCCGTAACGATGAGGCTGAAAACACATCTGAAATGAATTCTTCCAGCAATGTATAGAAGTTTGGAAGAGAAGAATGGTTAGACTAGTTCCATTTTTTAGACGAAATCATAAAGTTTATATTTTGTAATTGTAATATTTTTTTCTGATAAAAAGATTTTCACACACTGCAACATCTGGTTGTTCTTCTCGGGCGCTAACTGAGGGATCCTCAGGTTGTTGTCAACAGGAGCATTGTTGTGCTGAGAAATAGACCGTGTAAACCAAAGCATGTGATAAAAGGATAGGAAGTTGCAGAAAGCTATGAATGCAGTTATATTCTCATCTGTTGAAAAAAGTCTAATAACTGAGTAGCTAACCTGAAGTGAGGTTGCGAAAAAAAATACAATCTTCTTCTCAGGTCTTGTAACCACAGTAACATAAAAACAAAGGGATAAGTAACTCTTCACAAAGGAGGACGGTTTTTATAGCAATTACCTTACTTTAATAGTATAAATAACCACAAGGCTATTGTTCTCCTTGGCTGTTGGAAGAGCATCCTCACCTCCGGCAGCTACACTCAGGTAAGCTATGTATTATTCACCACACATCATACTAAACGCTGAAACAATCTGATAACACCTCCCCAAACACACATACCCGTATTTTCCCATCTTTTGGAGGAAAATCAAAGTTTCGTAGCTCTCTCTCTCTCTCCCTCCAACCACTAACAGAAGTAAAACTCTCTTAAACTTAGGCAATAAAAAAAATTGATCCCCTACTCCGTAGAACATTTTCCTTGAATACTCGCCTAGCCATTTGCAACACTTTCCTTTACATGAAAATTCATGAGATAAGCTTTTTTCCTCGAGCTGTCTTTCTGCAGAACACAATCCCACGCGGCTGTTTCCCAGCGGAGTATAACATGATTGTTTTCAAATCCAACGTAAACAAATCTTTGTTGAACCTTCGATGTAAATATTAAATTTCTGCTCTGAGTTACATTCTCTATTTGTAAACAATAAATAGAAACAATGAAAATATCTTAACGGACATTGTTGGCCATGAACTTTATTAAGACTATCATCCATCGAATTCTGGATGCATGAATTAAATTGTTTTTTTTTTAATAATGATGATGTTGACTGCCTAAGCATTTATTTGAGGATTTTTATTTTCATAATTCATCCTCATTCGATATCAGATTTACTATAAACTTGTTATATGAAACAAAAAATTATTAACATAATTATATTTACTAACTAAAATTGAGTTATGTTTTCCTAGTAATGCAAAAAAAACTTTTTAATATAATTATGTGACAAAATCTTGTGTGCATGTGTGTGTTTACATCTAAACAGACTTTGAAGAAATCTTATTTAAACAATAATTGAATTACAAAATTAAATCTGCCACAATGCAGTTCAGTTTTTTTTTAATCTTGTAAGTTCATTTATTACGATGATTCACTCATTAAAACTTATCCTCCAGTTGCCCTTTGATCTTGATTGGCGCAATTGTAAAAAAATTCGTATACCTACTTTTGAGGGAGCTTGATTTTCCCCTACACTAAAACTTGACCTTGCATCTTATGATCTTGTCATAAGGCAAGTAAATACAGTGTAGAACGCCCTAAAAAATACATGATTCCATTTCCATTTGATGAAAACCGATTTTCTTTTTTTTCTTTTTTTACAGACCATTCTACTAGTTGACTTGTTGTGTATAAATCCCAAGAGCGATAGAAGCCTTCTATGATGCCTGAAAGTGACAACGTTCAACGAGCGTGATCGGAGATGCGACGCTGTACAATCCTTGCTCTCTACCCATCAAAGTGTTGACAACAGGACCATTGCCAGCACCCTGAAAATGCATCGCTGGATTGCCACTAATAACAGGGACGCGCTCAGGATGATGAAAACAAAGTTTCCGGTCAAGGTTATGGTCTTTTCTGTGGTTTCAAGTGAGAGCCACATCATGCCATCTCATATCTTCGAAGTCGACTTGATAGTCAACACCAAAGTGTACTTGAATATACTGAAGAGTATGGTCATCCCCTGGTGCAATCAAGTTGCTGCTGGTAGACCCTGGGTGTGACAACATGTTCAAAGAGACCCAGGCTTGACTTCAGAAGGAATGATATCTTTGTACACTGCTCTCAATGGTCCTCCTCCTCCTCCCCCTCCTACTCCGGCCTAAACACGCTGGACTACTTTGTTTGGTCATATGTTAAAAAAATAACTACTATGACATCCCATGACAGTCTGATCGCTGCCGTCCTCGAGTATGCGCCGAGCTCACGCCGGCGCTTGTGGAAAATGCACGCTCCCAGTTCCGGACCCGTATCGAGGTGGTGATTGAAACTGAAGGCGGCTACATTGAACAGATGTCAGCTCTACTATATAATAAAATTACCTGAGTTGATTTTTTTGAATAAAAGTTTTACAATAAATCTGTAGCGTTGTTTTCTTTAGAGCGACAAATTTATCGTTCCACCCTGTTGAGACAATCTGCTAATTCTTCTTACTTACACAACTCAGATTCTATCCCCTACATTTAATATCTCGTACACACACGTACGAAAACATTTATTTGTTTCTCTTTGGTCTAATGTAATTTTATTGTCGATAAAATTTAATTCGCATCGCAGACATGGTAAACATAAATTATAATTACCGTCTGGCATTTTTTTTTCAACATCATTTTGAATTCTGCAATATCACCTAGCAACCCAAAAACATATTACTCGTTCCTAGTCTGGCTACATTATTTTTCTCTATCTTATTTTCTACACCGCCTTGATTCTATACTGTCAAATTAATTAAATGACGCAGTTAGGTTGGGTAAAATAGTTATTTATTTTTATAATATATTTTTCATGTAGTCACAGCTTATCAAGGCCCGAAGCCATTCAGAGATAAGGGTTAATGGCTACTGTAATGGTCGTTGATAATAGAAATTTGATAAGAATTTATTTTGGAAGACGGATCATCAAGAACCTGTATATGTTGGACTTGAAAACAGCTCTGCGGGCTTGTGTACCACAGACGAAAAGTTATAGATATATTAGAAACTAGTATTTCAGCCCGGCGTTACCCGGGTGTATGGAGGTGTATGTTGAGCAAAATAGATAAATAAATAAATAAAAATACCGGTCAATTTTTTAAAACTGGACCCCTATTATGACCCCTTAACATTTATTGTTTTGGGCTCAAATCAAGTTATTACGTGGGGTCCATGTCCAATGAAGCTATATCTAAAATTTCAAGTGTTTATACCCAAAATTGGCGGAGGAGTTTGGTAGAGTTCGTTGAACTTTGACTCCTAACATTCAAATTTCAGGCCGAAAATGGATTCCAAAGATTTCCCCAAATCTCAGTACCCTGTATATCAAATTTCGAGTATGTAGACTGAAAATTGACAGAGTTATTGCGTAGGGAAATGTACACAGACAGACAGACAGACAGACACTTTCACTTTTATAGATATACTAGCATGGGTGCTCAGCGTTGCCCGGGTGTTTGGATGTGTATGCTGAGCAAAAAAAAAAAAAAAAAAACGATCAATTTTTTAAAATTTGACCCCTATTATGACTCCGGAACATTTATTGTTTTGGGCTCGAATCAAGTTATTAAGTTAAATCCATGTCCAAGGAACCTATATCTAAAATTTCAAGTGTGTAGACCCAAAATTGTGGGGGGAGTTTGGTAGAGTTCTCAAAAGTAAAATCGTTGAATTTTGATCCCTTAACAACCAAATTTGTGGCCGAAAACCGATCACATAGGTTTTCCCAAAACTTAATACCCTGTATATCAAATTTCGAGTTTGTAGACTAAAAAAATGACAGAGTTATTGCGTAGGTAATGTACACAGACAGACAGTTGCACGGACAGATATACAGACACGTTAACTTTTATATATATATATATATATATATATAGAGAGAGAGAGAGATTTGTTTAACAAAAATATACACGTATACATAAATATATATGGAAACAATTTTGTGTTTACTATAAACTTTTTTCGCAAATATTATGCAAGTATAAATCACGTAGAATATCTGCATGAACATAATTACACGTAATGCAGGGTGGGTCAAAATAAGGGTCCTATATATATATGATTATATTTAAAGATAGGACCCTTATTTTGGCCCACCCTGTAGTTAACTAAAGATGATTAGCCTATTAAAAAACCGAAGCAACTAATAGGTAATTCATTAAAATAATGTTTAAAAAATATGCAAATTACCTAGATCGTTTGCTAGTGAATGCTATTCCACAATCAAGATATAAGAAAACTGTATTTTCTTTTTAAATAAATAGAAAAGAGGGGTTTTCATATGAATATCGATACACACAAAAGAAACCCGAATTTATAGGAGTATAGATAAATAGATACACCTATAAATCTGAGGGGGGGGGGTTCTCGCTCTTACATTGATGCCAAAATCTTAATTTTTCTATTTAAAAATGAGTAAAACTAACTTTTAAATATAGTCAGTAATGGATATGCGAGCGACTACATAAAAGTTAACTCATTTTAATATTCCTTTGAAAAGAAAAGGTTCATTAATAAATTATTCATTCTGTATTTTTCTCATATTTTTTCCTTATTAGACGATTGATTTCGTTTAGCTATTACGCTTAATTCTGTTTGGTTATAGTTTCTACATTCTGCATAATTAGGGGAAATTTAGTATCACGTGGGTATCATCGTAGCCTTCTAAGTGAGAGAAAACTAGAAGAATTTGTTGGTTGCATGGACTATGTAAGATGTTCAAAATAATAGTTTTTTTTTCGATGTCTTTAAGGTTAATATCTGAAGAGAAAATAATAGACGAAATAAAATATATGTCAGTAAATATAAATTTATTCGTAAGTTTGATAACGTTAAAACATCAATGGGAAAAGGTATTATAAATGCAATATATATTATTTTCTTTATATATTTATGCTCCATATATATATATATATATATATTATATATATATATATATATATAGACATTTTTTACATTTTGATAAATCACCATGAATAGAATCTTCCATTATTTCTTTAATCCCTTGCCATATATATATATATATATATATATATATATATATATATATATATATGTGTGTGTGTGTGTGTGTGTGTGCGTGTGTGTGTGTGTGTGTGTGTGGCAAGGAATTAAAGAAATAATTGAAGATTCTTTTCCTGGTGATATATATATATATATATATATATATATATATATATATATATATATATCAGAATAAGTAAATAATGAAAACTTTAAGAAGGTGCTCAATAATATTGCAGAGCAAATATATATTTTTTTAAATTTTATTACCGTTTTATCTGTTTAGTTACACATTTCTTTTTTCTTTCTCTTCTTTAGTTATTAAATCTTAAAAATCAAATGTTGTCGGATCTAAATAGAGATCCCCCCTCTTTTTTTATTTTAATCGTCTTCTTTTAATATCGCCTTTTCAAATCATAATAACCACTTCTGTCCAAGTCTGACGAAGTTACTGGATCGCTAATACGATTCGGTAGCGGAAACATGTGTAACTAAACAGATAAATCGGTAATAAAATAATATATATATATATATATATATATATATATATATATATATATATATATATATATGTTTTTAAAACAGTAATCTACGGACACGCGTGTTTCGGTGCCCTACTCCTCTTCAGCGTAGCTTGACTGTTGTTGGGATTCGAATCCCGGACCTTATGCATTTCAGTCCAGCGCCCTAATCCATTACGGTATGGACGACTTTCTAAGAAAAACACCGGATCTCCGAGGCGGAGACGTTAACCTTAATATCGTTTAAAAAACCGACAACAAAAACTACGTAAACAGATAAACGATAAAAAAAAGAAACAGTAAATTGTCTATGGCACCATAGCGTAATGGGTTAGGGCGCTGGACTGAAATGCATAAGGTCCGGAGATCGAATCCCAACAACAGTCAAGCTATGCTGAAGAGGAGTAGGGCTCCGAAACACGCGTGTCCGTAGATTACTGTTTTAAAAAATAATAAATAAAAAATACGTCCAAATAAAAAAATGGACGACTTTCTAACAAAAACACCGGGTCTCCGAGGCGGAGACGTTAACCTTTATATCGTTTAAAAAATCAACAAAAAAAACTACGTATATATACATATATATACGCATATATATACGCCTTATTCCAAATTTAAGACCACTTGAAAATCATTTAAAAGAAACCTTTTTTAAAGGATAGATTTTAAACTCCTCCCACTTAATTTTACACATACTACAATCTAAAAAATTATGGAAAAAAAGCCACATTCCAAACATTTAATTCAGAAATGTACATTTTTATAAAAACACTTGATCAAAATTATAAGACCAGTGGTATAAATTGTTTTTTTTTTTAGTTCAGTTACATATTAGCATTCACTGCGTAAAGGTGTCACTATGCCTAAATCAAGCAAACTTACCCACGTTGAGCGTGTTCGAATTCTAGATTTCCATAAACAAGATTTACTACACAGGCGATCGCAGTTAAGGTAAACTGCAGTAAAACTGTGATTTACAACTTTCTAAAGTAGAGTGAGAATTGTGGTAAAGCCAAATCCACTGGTAGGCCCAAAAGTTTTTCCTGCATTGATTAGATGAATAAGACGGATTGTTGTGAAAAAGAGGTGACTTTTTTCTAGTCAAACAAAGGCAGTCATAGTTGCTGATTGCAGGCAAGTAACCATCAGACTACACTTACGACAAAAAGGCAGGGTAAATTAAAACCGTAAACAAATTCCTCGCCCACTTCCACGTCACAAGGTGGACTGTTTAAGATTTGATCGTGACTACCAAACAGGGGACGTTGAGAAGTGGAAGAAAGTCATGTTTTCTGATGAGAAAAAAAATCTAGATGGTCGTGATGGCTTCCAACGATATTGGCATAACGAAAACATACCGCCTGAAATTTTCCCCACACATCATAGTGGTGGAGGGTTTCTAACGTCATAGTGGTGGAGGGTTTCTAATGGTATGGGATGCCTTTTCTTATAGAGGGACGATGGAGCTCTCGGTGGTGTAGGGTCGTCAAACAGCGGCTGGTTATGTTAGCATGCTATGTAAAGGTAAAGGACCGTTGGTGACGGAGGAGCATCGTTTGTGTTAGGATCGATGATTATTCCAACAGGATAATGCTGCAATCCACGCTGCACAACGGACCTTAACCTTTGTAGAAGAAAATGGGGACATCCTGCATGCTCACTGGACTTGAAGCCAATGGAAAATGTTTGGGGATAGATGACAAGAAATGTTTATCAAAATGAAAAACTATTCAACAAAAATAAACTTTGTAAAGCCATCTTCAGAAGCTTGAGAAACACCCCCTGCACCTTAACAAAAAGGCCTATTTCTAGCATGTCCCAAAGAATGTTTGAAGGCATTAAAATCAGTGGAGGCAGAACTCATTATTAAATTTGATTGTTGAATGTTTTCATATACTTTTCGTACAATTTCGTAGAATTTATACACCTGGTCTTATAATTTTGATCAAGTATCATATGCCTCATTTGATGAAAACATAAATCTTATGAATTAAATCTTGGAATGTAGATTTTTCGTCCATGACTTTTAGGTTGCAGTATTTATAACCTTAAGAGTGTAAGATCTATCTTCTAAAAAATGGTTTCTTTTTAAAGATTTTTAAGTGCTCTAAAATTTTCGATCAGAGGTGTATATATAAGTATATGAATATTAATAATTAAATAGTTATCCCGAAAACACGTGTTAATTTTACTTATTTGTTAACAGTAAAAAAAATATGAGGTGATCATTCAGAACTAAACGATACAAACTCTTGATCTTACAATGGGCGTTAATTATCGTTGAAATAACCAAAACTCCACACCACACACACGCCCATATATATATATATATATATATATATATATATATATATATATATATATATATATATATCCATCCATCCATATATTATATATATATAGATAGATAGATGGATAGATATATATACATATAGATAGATAGATGGATGTATATATATATATATATATATATATAGAGAGAGAGAGAGAGAGAGAGAGAAATAGATCGATAGATGGATATATATATATATATATATATATAGAGAGAGAGAGAGACATGTATATATATATATATATATATATATAGATAGATAGATAGATAGATAGATAGATAGAGAGAGATAGATGGATTTATATATATATATATATTTATATTATATATATATAATCTATTCATCCATATATGATATATATATATAGATAGATAGAGAGATAGCTAGATAGATTTATATTATATATATATAATCTATTCATCCATATATGATATATATAGATAGATAGATAGATAGATTTATATTATATATATATATATATAATCTATTCATCCATATATGATATATATAGAGATATATATATAGATAGATAGATTTATATTTTATATATATATATATATATATATATATATATATAATCTATTCATCCATATATGATATATATATATATATGTTTATATATATATATACATAGATGGATATATATATATATATAATCTATTCATCCATATATGATATATATATATATATATATATATATATATAGATGGATATATATATATAGATGGATATATATATATAATCTATTCATCCATATATGATATATATATATAGATATATATACATATATATATATATGTATATATATATATATATAGATTGATATATATATATATATAGATGGATATATATATATATATATATAGATGGATATATATATATAGATGGATATATATATAGAGATGGATGTATATATATAGATGGATGTATATATATAGATAGATAGATGGATGTGTATATATATATATATAGATAGATGGAGATATATATATGTAGATAAATGGATATATATATATAGATAGATAGATGGATGTATATCTATCTATCTATATCTATATATCTATAAAAACAGAGATGTGTGTGCCACAGACGATTTCTGATTGGTTAATCCAATAATCACATCTCCTAAAAAAGTATAGTTCTTACGCTCTTAACTTTACCATAAAATATTTTGGTCTTATTTATTGTCCATCTTGGAAGGGTTTAATTTTTTCCTAACTTGCCATTTACAAATTAGAAAAATACGAAACTAACTTACAATCTAAAAATCGAACCTCCGACTCAACGTCCGCCATTCAGAAAGCAAACGCTGGACAGATTATTAGTACTACTACTACTACAAACAATACAGCACGAAAACACGCGCACACACGCACACACACTCACGTCCACTACCGTCCTTGGCTACGTCACGTTGTTATGGCAACACGATAAATACACAGTAAATTTTATTTTCTTCATTTCTACGCAAATATTACGCAAATGTAAATCATATAGAATATCTGTATGAATATAATTACACGTAATAGTTAAATAAAGATGATCATCGTATAAGAGAACCGAAAAAAAAAAACTAATAGGGAATTTGTATAAAGTTGTATTTTCTTTTTCAATAAATAGAAAAAAGGGGTGTTGATAAGACTATCGATACTTATACAGTTTAGTGACGACATTAAAAAATGGAAATATTGAAACAAACATTTTATTGTACGTAACTGTTATAGACTGAAGTTCTCCGAGAAAAAATTTCACTTCATTTGATCAAGTAGTTTGTTCTTACAGCGAAAAACAATTATTTATCACGACGACGTCAACGTGGCCATTTTGGAAATGTACCTAGCAGAATACCTCCATTTTATGCCAAATTTCGCAATTTAGCCTTTTTTTCTCGCCATATTGAGATGCGCACAACACATCTGCAATTTTTTTACGTTTTTTTTTTTTTAAATCTGGAATTTTTTTGCGTATTTTTTTTTTTAAATAAGAATACTATTGAATATGCAAAGAAATTGAAGAATGCAAAGAATTGAAGAATTTTTATACGAGATTATTTTCGAAACATGCCCAGTTGGACACGCATGGATAACTTCGAAACTTCGTTTATTTACTTGTGTTACAAATTAAAAAAAACAAAAAACACTCCAAACATGGCATCTGTCTTCGCAAAAAAAAAAAAAAAAATCTCATTCTGGTGGGGGGGGGAAGGGCTAGATTGGCCTAAAATGGAGGTATTCTGCTATGTGCGGCAGTTACCTGCCCTTGGGGAATTCCTGGGCCTGCAATAACATTTCCAAAATGGCCACGTTGACGTAGCCGTGATAAATCATTGTTTTTCGCTGTAAAAAAAAACTACTTGATCAAATGAAGTGAATTTTTTTTCAGAGAACTTCAGTCTATAACAGTTACGTACAATAAAATTTTTTT
>NC_136497.1:71234924-71262424 GCF_053919585.1 Euprymna scolopes
GAAGCCGTTTACATAGTGAATTCTAAAGAAGAAATATAAAATAAAAAGCTGGATGCTATACTGGGATGTCTTCACAGGAATAGATTTTTGCTATCACGTCTTAACTGTAGCTGAGAGGAAAAACATTCTGAAAAATAAATGTTCTTGATTGTAAAGTCAAAGTTAATATAGAGTTGAATAGCTAAGAATGATGTAAATTAGATGTGATGAATGATTCAAATTTAGCAAGCAAATCTGGAATCTAATATTCTACACTAGAAACACATTTTTAGAAATAAAGACAATGGATTATTAGATAAGAAATTTAGATCTATAATAAGGATTAACAAAGATTAGCAATATTGTTTCAAAACTGGGAACAGAATTTTAGTCATATTGATGGTGAAATAGTTGATACCGTTTCTTGATCAATAAAATAGCTTAACAAAAATTAGCAATATGAATTCAACAAAAAATATTAGTAATTAAAGAATGGGGATTAATTGATGCTGTTTTTAGATCAGTAAAACTTGAAAAATCCTAGCTTTTTAAATAATACTCTTGTTCTAAACGATTAAATCCAAAGAACCAAGGTTAACCCCCGCTTTCATTGGAGTAAAACGTACATGGAGATATATCATTAGAATACTTATTAATGGGATATGTATTAGATAAATATTTAAGAACTTAATTCCCGAATTGTTATTTTGTATTAAAGCCATGCATAACCTCAGGAAATTTTGGTTGGATGGCAAACGTAGGTTTGATCTTTGGTAATAAAATTCGGATCGTGGTTAAGATATGCATTACAAACTTATATTTTGAATAGGTTAGCCTAGTTTTAATTGGATTTGTTTGATAAATAAATAAATCATAAATGCATATTAGGAATTTTGCCAAAACTAGAAACATCGAACGGCTTGAGTTACTCCCCTTTCATCGTTATGAAGACATATGACTTTGGACACTTATAATTTCAACTAAAACTTTAAAATTTCGAACATACAGAGTTATCTCCCTTTCTACTTCTGAAATATCCGATAATCGTAAATCTTAATGAAAAAAAAATGAAGGAAAATAAAAGATAAATAAAAAAGATAAAATGCTTAATTTTAAATGAAGAATGAGAATGAACTAAGTATAAAGTTATGTTAAACTTTCTTTCCGTATTGAATAAGTTTTAAACAAAAACTTTTCTTAAATAAAATAAATAGGTTAGCCGATATTTTTGTAAATAAACAAAGTGAAGACCAGATACGAAACTAACATAGAATCGCAACAATTTAACTTAGTTGACTAGTCCGGATTAAACAAACGAATTCAAATTAAATTTAAAAAAATAAAGAAATTTAATTTAAGAAATCAATTCATAGTATTATTAAAATATATAAAATGGGCATAGGTAATTAGTGGTAAGATTGTATGATATTTTGTTTGATTTTTTTTTAAATTGAGATAAGAAAATAGGTAAATATATAAATCTTTAAAAAGTACTTGGCAATGATGCGATGTGGGTAAAATACTTTCGCTTGTTCTCTTTTCCTTATGAGGGAAATGGTTTCCATAATGTTTTATTGTTAAAGTGTTTTTTATTCAATATATCTGAAGAAAGGCTGTTCTTGTGAAAAATTTCAAACGATATAATGTTTGGATTTGTCCGAATAGTCTTGAAACAATTGTAACTAAAGATGAAATACACTATTTGTTGCTATCAACCTATTCTTTGAAGTCTTGGTTTTTGTTAAAACAGTATATGAATGTTCAATTATGAAATCTGATAATTTTGTAGCTTACAGTTTAAGTCATCTCTTTTGGCTTAAAATTTATTGGTATATAAATGATTACCGAATTATATAAACCCAGTAAAATTCGGAATACTACAATTAAGACTATATATATATATATATATATATATATATATATATATATATATATATATATATATATATATATATATTGGGACTTCCAGGTCCTGTATATGGCCTCGGCTTCTCTCGGCATTGTTATAAGAACGGATATTTAAAATCCATATATATATGTGTGTGTATGTGTGTGTGTGTGTGTGTGTGTGTGTGTGTGTGTGTGTGTGTGTGTGTGTGTGTGTGTGTGTGTGTGGACAATACAGGAAGGTTAAATAATTAATTTATCTGCTCGGGTATATGGAGCGTTTTCGAAATGCGTTATGCTTCTTCGGTATCCACAGTTACTTATTTTTTGTACCTTCACTATATTATTTATAATAGATTTTATTAATAGACATTATGCATATATTACAGATTGCATTCAAATTTCTACAGCGCTGACATAGAGGAAAATATCTACTCAGTCACTTCACGCGACCACCTGCTCCCCCCCCCCCCGATTGAAAGTTTGAACATCTTATCGTTATTACAGCATATAGACTTTACTTTTCTGGTGACTACATACCACTAGAAATGGTGGAGAAAAAGAATAGCAACACAAACCGATTCTATTTCATAAATAGGAGTTGTACTAAGGAAAATTTGATTATAAAGAAATATATGCATTATATATTTAAAAAAAAAGCCTGCCTTGTATTGGCTTTCTAAAATTACAGATTTTATTCAAATTTAAAAAGCGTCTAAAGAGATGAAAATGAACTTATATGTTATACTAGATCTATATAGTTGACATAGAACTACGAATAAGTTTCTAGCTAAGTATATGTGAGATCAAATATGTGCTCCATGAGATTTTCAGTCATTTTGGGTTCTATTTGCTTGCTTCCGCCCGTTCTATAAAAAAAAAACATCTTTGGGTTCTTTGAATTGTTAATCATATTCTATAACAATATAAATTATGTATGTTTAGGATCGATGGGCACTAGAGCAGATATCCATGATTTTATCGTTATTTGCCTATTTTTATTTAGGTTGCTTTGCCAACTATACATACATCATCCAGTTGAACATAAACTATAATAACTAGAGATGAGAAAATTCTAAAATATTTTCTGACTCTGATACAATTGCCGATTCCTATGCTATTCCAACTTATCCATATTTAATTAAAGGTTTGTTAATTAAAAAAAAATCAAGTGACTAAATTATTAAACCCCTTGTCTATTGGCTGCGTATAATTTTGCCAATCGTAAAAGATACACATTGGAGGTGTATATCACGATATGGATATATCAAAATATTTTCTCTATAATTGTGTTGCGTTGTGTATCATAAAGGGGATCGTGTGTGATCGTCTAATCAGAGTTAACGTTGTTTGATCGTCTAGTGGTCCAGTTTATTAAATGATTTGTTCATATGCCGTTGCGTGTGTATGTGGTTTTAGACCTACCTTCTGCGTCGTTGATGTTGGTCTATCTAAATTCATCTCGTCTTGGAGGGAGACTGGTACCTGTTTTGTGGACGAAGATTCATTTCACTCCAAATAATGAATTGGTTTTATAGTTTTTATTTCACTTTCCAGATGTCTCGCAGAAGGATGGAAAGGGAATCTCTGGCTTGCTTGGTACACGTCAGCGTCCCCACCCCAGATAAGGGGAGGAGACGTCTGTGAAGCCGTCCGTCGCCTTCTAAGTCCAAACCAAATCTCAACGATTCAGCTAACCTGATCACGTGACTCACATGCAATCCGATCAGCTGATTCTGACTTCCGGTCAACGTGTCTACAATATAATTTACACGCACCCCTCTCTCACTCTCTCGATCTATTCTCTAACAATTGATTCAGAATAGTGAACCAAATAAAAATGTATTTTTCTTTTTAAAGAAAACCGCTTAGTATTAGTTCGTCGTTAGGGTACAAAATGTTATTTGATTTTTTTTCAAAGACAATTGAATATAATCGGCGATTGCAAAATAACGAGCCTGTTTGTTAGCATTTGTCTCCCTTCTATCAAAGAACCCTCATGCGTTTTATCCCAATTATTATTATATTTAATCGAATTGTTTTACTGTAAAATGAAAAATAATCAAAATAACAATAAAAGTAATACTACTACTAATAATAAACTCTGCAAGAAATTATAAAAAGTTTTTTATCAAAATATTTTGCATTTCCGCTTGCCATAAAATATATTTAAATTCATACAGATTTCATATTTATTAATACAAAGATATAATTTCAAAAGTTAACAAAATGGCTTGGTGCCATCAGCTAGAATCTAAACAAATACATTAAGTCGCATTCTTTATAGATTTTCTTATCGAGAGAAAGATGATGAAGTCTTAATGTTAAACGATGTGAAGAAATGGAACGAATTTGCGCATGCGCCGAAAGAAATAAAAACATGTCGGCTAGTTGAAATGAACATTTCACATTGCCGATATCAGTATGCTTTATTCATCTATTCAAACCATCTTTGGTGCATGATTATTATTTCCTAATTATTTCAGTGTCATCTGTGAGGGAGCTTAAGAGTTATCCGTTAATTATTTACACACATATTCGATAATGAGACGATTTTCTTGTTGTCATTTGTTTCTTCTTTTTATTTGAATCGATAAGTTGTTGCTGTCTTTCTTGTTAAACATTTTAAAAACTTTATTTCTGAGACTTTTTCCCGTATTTTGTCGGAATTAGCATACCGACGAGTAGGGGGGGAGGAGAAGAAAAGACGGTTTAAGTCTTGCAACGAAATGTCGACGTTGCTTACAAGCAGTCTTTCCTTGTAAAGGTTACAAATGGGTAACGATGGTCGAAGTGTAATTTGTCTAAAAGACAGCAACAACTACTACCACAACAGTAGAGCGGCCACCCCTTTTTATCTACTCCAACTCTCAGTCAACGAGATTCACGCGTGACTGGAATGTCTATTTAACTTGTAAGGAATAGGCACTCAGGTTCTTTGATTAACGGACCACCGACCGTGTTGGTCACAGCTACCAGCACTCCTTTCTTCCCCACCGACCTACCCTCGGCAAGTCAACCAATTCAAAATTCTCACAATTTTTTAATTGCTTCATCAATGGAGACGCGAACACTAACGAAGCATAACCTTCCATTTTTTTTACCTAGGGGTTGTACGCCCGCAAATTTGTAAATATATATTTTCATTAGGGATAGAATAAACATGAATATACACGAACGATGCAGATATGTTCCCCTTTATTTTTCTTCTGTGAAAGCATACACAAAAGAATTTGTCTGTCAAACATATACTATTTAATTAATTCTTCTGTAAATAAATACTTTAAATATTTTCTGTGAATAAATACACTTAAATTTTCTCTATGAATAAATAAACTATTTTGTCTGAGAATAAATGAACTAAATTATTCTTTCTATGTATAAATAAACTACATATTTGTTTGTGAATAAATAAGCGAATCTTATTTTCTGTGAATAAATACACTCACATTTTTGTCAGTGATTTAATAAAGCAATTTCTTTTGTGAATAATTATACTAATCTTTTTACTGTAAGCAAATAAACTAAACTAAACTTGTTGTCTGTAAATAAATAATTTTCTTTCTGTAAATAAATAAACTATAAAATTACTTCTGTAATACATCCACTACACGATTTCTCAGTATATAAATATATTAAACTGTTTCGCCTTGAATAAATACACTAAGATGTCTGTCTGTAAATAAATAAACTATTTTTTCTGTGCATATATAAACTTTTTTTCTGTGAATAAATAAACTTTTTTTCTGTGAATAAATAAAATATTTTTTTCTGTGGATAAATAAAGTATTTTTTCTGTGAATAAATAAAATATTTTTCTGTGAATAAATAAAATATTTCTTCTGTGAATAAATAAACTATTTCTTCTGTGAATAAATAAACTATTTTTTCTGTGAATAAATAAACTATTCTTTTCTGTGAATAAATAAACTATTCTTTTCTGTGAATAACTCAGCTATTTTTTTCTGTGAATAAATAAACTATTTTTTTCTGTGAATAAATAAACTACCCCTTTTCTTCTGTAAATAAATTATTCTTTTTATTGTGAATAAATAAACTACACATTTTTTTCGGTGGATAAATAAAATAAAATGTTTGTCTCAGAATAAATACCGTAAGATGTTTGCCTGTGAATAAATGAACTATTTTCCCGTGTGAATAAATAAACTAAAATGTTTGTTTGTGAAAGAATAAACTAATTTTGTTCCGTGTATGAATATATTTTTCTGTTAATAAATAAATTAATTCTCATTCTTTGAACAAACTAGATTTTATGTGAATGAATAAACTAAAATTTTTGTCTGTGAATCCATACATATTTTTCTGTGAATAAATAAACTAATTTACTTTTTGTAAATAAACTAGTTTTTTCTGTAAATAAATAAACCATCCCTTTTCGTCTGTGTATAAATAAACTAAAATGTTTTTCTCGTGAATAAATAAACTAATTTCTTTCTTTGAATAAATAAAGTATTTTCCTGTTAACAAATAATTTTTATCTAGGAATAAATAAACTAATATTTTTCTGATGATAAATAAACCAAAACGTTTTCCGTCGAATAAATACACCAAAACACTGTTTTATTTATTGTTATCTACAATTTTCAGAGGTTTTTAGTATTCTAACGTTTACTTTCTTTTTTCAAAGTTCTTTTATTTTTTCTCTTTTCAATATATTTTATATTTTGTAATTATTTCTATTATTATTATTATTATTATTATTATTATTATTATTATTATCATTATTATTTTTATTATTATTTTTATTATTATTATTATTTTTTTTATTATTATCATTAGCATGTTCTGTCAATATTTTGTTATTCTTCCTGTTTTTTTTGTCTTGTATTGTATTTTCTTGCTGTTTGATGTTTCTTTTAAGATGTTTTTATCTTGTTTTTAGCATGTTCCTGCAACGTTTTTTTATCGATTTTTTTCGTTAACATGATATTTCAATGCTTTAAGGTTCTTGTTTTCTTTTTTGTATTTATTTGTTTTAGTTTTCGTTAGCATGCTAATGAATTTATTTTTTTTATATTTTTCTTTTTTCATTGTTTTTAAATATTGTTTTTATTTATTTTTTGTTTGTTATTTCAATTTTCTTTCCTTTTTTTAGCATTGGTTCCCGTTTTACTATCCACCCCCTCTTTTTGTTCTTTTTATCTTTCAAGCTCGGCCCTATTCCCTGAATCCATGCCATTTTCATAATTCCCTTTCCCATTTAGCTGACCTCTATTTTCAAATGACCCTGGCCAAGTTCACAAACGTCCAAACAGCCATCGGCGGACCTTCGCTCAGACCAGTTCGACCAAACACACAATTACAGCCTCCAACAAATGCAAATACATTCAACGCCCAGATTCTATGTAATGACTTTAATAAGAACAACATTAAGAGCAGCAGCAACAACAACAACAAGAACTACAACAATAACAACTACAAAAACAACAATAAATAAAAATAATGATAATAATAATAATAATAATAATAATTATTATTATTATTATTATTATTATTATAATAAAAAACATGCACACGTATATTTTGATATCCGCTTCGATATGCACTATACAATGTAGCCGGAAAGGGTGAGGAGGATAGTTGAAATATTCCGGCTTATTGTCACTTAAATTGCCGAGAAAAGTAAAGGACATTTACGATAAGCAATTAATGGAAAACGGCTGTTGTGATAATAATACTTGTTATTACCAGTGAAATATTGCTGATAATTATTTCGTTGAAATCCTTTAGTTAATAATAAAAAATAATAATAATAACAACAACAACAATAATAATAATAATAAATTTATAGTGTCGGCATCAACTGGCACCACACAAAACAGTCGAAGGATGAAGAAAGATGGAAAAAACCGAGAAGAAAAAGTACTAACCACACCTCTACTTGATGTGTTCGAAGGGGGATAAAATCTTGGGAATGCTTATTGTCACCTAAATTCCATTCAAGGTCAATGCTCGTTGTCAGCGAGAAGTCAATGGCAAATGACTGTTGTGATAAAGCAAATTCATGTGCAAAATTATCAAACGATGTGGAGCGTACTGCAAATCTGAGGAGACTTGTAGTGAACAACGCCGGTTACTGATGAGGACCTGTATGAGTACTCCTAGGGAATAATACTAATGATAATGATAATAATAATAATAGCCAAACTGCTGCAGAGACAAAACATGAAGCGCGACATGGAACCAAGAACATTGAAAGCGCATATCTATAAGTTCTCTAGCCCCACTCCCGTCCCCCATTACCATATCACTGCCATCCCAAAAATGAGACCTTATAGCCAAGTACAGTCAAGGAGAAAAGAAAGACCGAGGACAGAACACTGACCAGACCTCCGCTGAATAAGATCGAATAGAACTGGGACCTTGGACAGTCTTATTGACACTCAAATTCTAGTGAAGACCAATAGCCGTTGCCAATGAGAAATCAATGGCAAGTAGTTGTAGCGAAAAAGAGGTGGAGAGTACTGGAAATCTGGGGAAACTTGTTGTCACTCAGCTTCCAAGGAACAACTCAGGCTGTTTTCAAAGAGAGATTTTTGATGACCTGTGTGAAAGCTCCTTGTGATCCAATTATTATTATTTATTATTATTTATTTATATTATTATTACTATTATTATTATTATTATTACTATTATTATTATTATTATTATTATTTATTATATTATTATTATTTATATTATTATTATTATTATTTATATTATTATTGGCTCACATGGAGCTTTCACACAAGTCAACAAACGATCTGATTGGAAACCTGTGGTGTTCTCTGGAAGCTGAGTGACAACAAGTCTCCCCAGACGTCCAGCCCTCTCCACCTCCTTCCTGTATACATCTTCTCAGGTTTGGGGCTAGCCTTTCGTGTAATGTTGTGAACTTTTTGAACCAGTATGCATGTATCCCGTCGTGCCCTGGTGCTCTCCAGTTTGACATTTTTCCTATGGTTTTCTTTAGGGTTGCCTTGCTGATTTCATTCACTGTTCCTTCTTCTATTTGTTGTAACTCTTCTTTCATGTCTTTCAGCCACTCGGCATTTCTATTGTGATCTCGTCGCTCTTCCCATATTTTACTACAGTAGAGTTTTGTTTCTGTCGGATTTGGTTGTCCTGTTGTTGTTTTTCCTCCGTTCACATTTTGGTAGAATTGGCTTTCATTAGTTTCAAATGTTCTGTTTTGTTTGCATTGTTCAGATTTATATCTATATCGTCTCAATCTCGCTTCTTTTGCTTTTATTTTTTGTTCCAGTTCTTCATGTTTTTTTGTTTAGCCTCTCCCTGTCAGTTACATTTCCAATATTCCGTTTTCTCCACATTGCTTTCTTCCTGTTGATCATTTTGGCTTCTTTTTTATGTTTGTGTATTTGGGTTTCTAGTCTTATTTCCCATCCAGGTTTTGTTGGTCCGCTTGTCCCCGGTTGTTTTTCTGATTTAAGTTTCATACTTACCATTTTGGCGCCTGCGTAAATCAGGTTTTTTAAGTCTGTGATTGTGTTTGTTGGGATATGTGGGAGGAGTTTGTTAACATTCACTGTTTCTGTTTTTAATTTCTTCTGCTCTTGGTTCTTTACCGATGGGAGCTTTGTTTTTTCTTCGTTCATCAGCTGTATTTTGTTTATTTCATTTGCTTCATTCTCTGTTAGTTCTGTTTCATTGTTCTCGGTTTCCACGTTTGTAGGCTTCGTTCTTTGTTAATCCTCGGCCTTTGGTGTTTTTACTTGTGAGGCTTCAACTTGTGGGGTTGCTCTACGTGTGGTTCCGTTGGGGGATGCTTATTGTTCAGTTCCATAATTTATTTTTCGCTGGATTTCTGTTAGTTCCAGTTTAGAGAGCCAGCCTTTCTTGAGTATCAGTCTTGCTTGGTCCGCAATTCTTTGTTCCGTCGTATGGTAGTGACTGGATAGGTCCCATAGTTCTTTCATTCGTTTCCGGTAACCTCTATATCTATATTTAGGATGGCTTCTATAGTAGCATTCCATTACGAGTCTGTTCTCCTTTGTTGTCCATTTCTTTCGTCGGTTATTTTTCTTTTGATGGTTATCATGGCTGTGTTGTGTTTGTTCGGTATCATTTTTTCCCTGAAATTAGAGGTTATACTTACCTGTTCAGCCTCCATGTCATTTGAGTTTCTGAAACTATAAAGTTGGCCAACATTCGCATAATGACGACCGGGTCCCCCATGCTGGCCACCGAAGGAGCACCTGCCGATCATGACACCCAGATCTTTCTTCTGGTTCCCAAGGTTTGGATTATTTGTAATTGACCTTTTTCATGATTTGGTGTTTGTGGCAACACCGAGCCCAGAATTATTTTAACTGTGGTTCTGATGCAGGGATAGTGTAAAGTTCCTGTGTATCCAAGAGGCATCGTGCACTATCACACATACATATGGGACAAAGAAAAGTAAATAAATAAGAAAATAAAAAAATAAAATAAATAAATAAAAATAAAAAAATAGATAGATAAAATAAATAACTAAGTATTCTACTTAGTAAAAGTCGAAAGTCATGCTCTGAAAGAGGGCGTATGAAGATAGGTCTACCTTACACCATACGGTTTAGGTGCTGGAAATGTATGGCAAAAGAGGAGGAGGGCAATTTTCCCCGCCACTATGGTAGTATTTCATTCCCTCGTTCAAAGGCGGGGCAAATTTCTACGTCAATATCGGAAAACGTCTGGTTTCTGTCATAAATTAGGACAAACATTTAACTAGATAGTTCGCCTGTCGCCCGTTTGGGTATTTTTCCATTCATTTTTAGAGGATTTGCATTAAGTTGGAATTGACAAACAGAATTATACTCTTATATCAAAACAAAGACTGTTTTATTATCATTATTATTATTATTATTATTATTATTATTATTATTATTATTATTATTCATACAATATTCTGCATATCTCATTATTTGTTTACTCCATACGTTATGCTTTACAAAAGGCCAAATACCATTTTTAAAGCAAACTATAGTAATAGTAATGTAGTCATTTTTGTAACGGTGTTTGATAGAAACTTGTCGTATATAGCATATAGATATGCAGCTGTTCCTCAGAGACGAAATAATTCAGTGAAACCTAACGTAAAAAAGGCGATATTCGATTCAGGGGGGAAATAATATCACAAGAAAACAGTAAATGCAGACTCTGTGGACAAAGAGAAGAGACGATAAACCATATAAGTGAATGCAGCAAACTGGCCTAAAAGGAATACAATAACAGACACGACCAAGTGGGAAGGGTAGTACACCGGGAATGATGCAAAGAACTGCATCTCGAACGCACAGACAAGTGGTACAAACATAAACCAGCAACAGTACTTGAAAACGAGAATCACAAAATCCTATGGGACATGGTCTTACAAACTGATAAACCCATCCAAGCAAGAAGACCGAATGTCGTAATAATTAACAAGAAATAAAAATCCTGTCAAATCGTAGACTTTGCTGTTGCAACTGACCACAAGGTGAATATCAAAGAAAAGGAGAAATGGAGAAAATACACAGAGCTAGCCAGAGAGCTTAAAGGGATATGGAAGATGGAGAAAATCAAAATAATACCTATACTAGTAGGAGTACTAGGAACAATCTCAAAAAGCTTTGAAAAAAGAATGGAAGAAATTGGAATGAAAGGATTGACTGGAAAAATACGACGAACAACAATCATGAAAGCAGCTGAAATATTAAGAAAATCCTTGAATGTGGAAACTAACAGACATGAGCAACATTGCAGCAGTATGTATGGTCCGCGCTAAGGCAAAACATGAAACACTACATAGAACCAATAACACTGAAGTCGCATATCTATAAGTTATCTAGCCCAACCCTACCCCCATCCCCCATTGCCACATCACTGTCCCCCCCAAAAAAAAGTGAGACCAAATAATCAAGTAGAGTAAAGGAGGGGGGAAAGACCGATGAACTGACCAGACCTCGGCCGAATAAGTGCAAAGAGAGCTGGGACCTTGAGGAGGCTTATTGCCACTCAAATTCCAGCAAAGACCGCTAGCCGCTGCCAACGAGAAATCAATGGCAAGCAGCTGTTGTGATATTGCAAATGTTATCGAAAGATATGGAGATTACTGTAAACTTGGGGAGACTTGTTGCCACTCAGCTTCTGAGGCTGTTTTCAGGGAGAGATCTCTGAAGACCTGTGTAAACGCTCCTTGTGAGCCGCCAATAATAATAATAATAATAATAATAATAATAATAATAATAATAATAATAATAATAATAGGAGGGAAATACTTGGATGCATAGTAGTAACTTTATAAATACCTGGGCAGTATCTAGAAACATATTCTGGACCTTTCACAGGATGAACAAAGAAGCACTCAGGCCACTAGACTGAGGAACTAGGAAAAAAAAACTTACCGAACTAAGAAATTAATATATACAAGAACTATGAAATTAAATAATTAAAGAACTAGGAAATAAATAGATTAAAACTTAAGAAATTAATGACGAACACAATGTCTTCTAACGAAGAATGCAGATCGACTATAAGGAGAAACGGGATCAATTAGTATGGAAAACTCAGTGAATCATACGATAAAAAGATAGAAAAGATATAAATGTTGCTCTACCGCCGCAAAATGCAATTTTAAAATGAGCCAAAGAAAAAAAAAAGAGAGATTGGTAACAAAAAAATAAAATAAAAATAAAATAAAACGATTTACCGCGATGACAAGGTAAAAAGTTTGAAATTGTTTTCTAATATCAAGCAATTATATTATTACTTTGTCAGTTTTCTGTATTTTGTTCTTACTAGTAAAAATTATCTCAGCTTGTCCCAAATTTGTTTACACGTATTTCTTCTAGTTTCTATATCTCTTTGTATATGTTTATATTTTTGTTCTCCTTTTCCATTTAAAATGGTATATTCTTTTACAATACACCGAAAATAACACAGTCTAAAAAAAAAGATCACAATTCTCGTCCCTTAACTCATTTTTATTGAGTGTTTATAACCAATTCAAAACTAACATATTGCTTGCTTATTTATATTTCACTCTGATCAGCAATAATATGTATATTTTTTTATTAAAAGATAACATTTTTAACAGATAAAATAATGAAAATGAAATCATGTGTAATATGGTTGCGAGAAGAAATATAATTAAAAATTTATTCTGTTTAGATGCCATGATTTCTTCATTATTTAAAGTCAACTTAAGTATAAACTGAGAACAAAATAATATTCTTGAAAATCACAGAATGGATAAAATGATCAGTAAGAATCAACTATCTATGTAGAGCCATTTAAGTTGAACTCCTAAGTTTGACCGACTTCACACACACTCTCTCTCTCTCTCTGTATGTATATATGTATATATATATATATATGTATGTATATATATATGTATACATATGTATATATATGTGTGTATATGTATATGTGTGTATATGTATATGTGTGTATGTATATATGTGTATACATATGCATATATATATGTGTATATATATGTATATATGTGTGTATGTGTATATATATGCGTGTGTGTATATATATGCGTGTGTGTATATATATGTGTGTGTGTATATATATATATATATAAAGCAAGAGGAAGAGATACATCTCAATGGAGTGAAATAAGAGTTTGACGAAAATACATAGAGAAGTGATACAAAGCAAATATAGAAAGTGAAAAAAACGGGAAAGAGTTACAGAAAAAGGGGAAAGAGAGAGAGAGAGAGAGAGAGAGCAAAAGATATACGGAGAAAATACACTGAAGGAGCGCAAGTCATACGAAGAAGATGGGCATGTGAACGAGAGAAAAATATACTACGAATTACATTATATATATATATATATATATATATATATATATATATATATATATTAAATAAGGAATTTAAGAAAAGAAGTAATAATTTCAGTTTAGAAACACAAATGTAAAATGAATCAAATCAAATAAAAAATATAATAATACAAGAAAACTGACCAATAAGGAAAGAGAAAAAAAAATTCGAAATATTTCAGCGGATCCATTTTGCTGCGGGTCATCTCTGTGGTTCACGGGAAAGGAAACCGTAGATTTAAAGACGGGGCAATCGTGAACGAAAAGTTTCTCGGCTGGGTATAGTTTTGTAGCAAAGCAATTTGTCTGTCCAGCACAGCTCCCAGCGGCGGGTATATTCGCTGGACGGTTTGAAAAATGCATAGTCCAATTTTGTGCCTCCCTGTCGGGCACATGGACACTGTCCAGTAGAGTTTCTTATTTTAGCCGTTATAATCGCGGGTCACCCGGAAGCCATTCCGATTCCATAACAAGTAAGGTTCGCCGCATTCCATAAACAAAGTTATGATGGCACGAAAGTAAACACATATCGATTTATTAATAATATTGTACCTACCTACGCACTTACTTACGTTAAACTGGCATTTATACAGATGTTCAACTAACAAATGCCACAATTATCTTCCAATTTTCTGTCGCAATTCGAGCCTTCAAACTGAACTCTAAATGTGAAAGTTTGTGCAACAAAATTATCTTATTGAACTTGGAATATGACTTTATAAATGATCATCTCAGATGACTATATAAACAATTATATAAAAGCAGATATATAAAGAAAATGCAAGCAATATATTAATATTAAGCATTTCTTGCCAAAGATTAATTGTATTAATAGAAGTGAAATAAAAGTCAGACGAACCTTTGTCTAGTAAACGTCTGGCCATTGAAACAAAGGCTCTGATTAGTAAGCTATCAAACTTGACAACACATGTATATGTAAAACCTTGGTGTAGCATCAATTGTTTGCACTAGTCCGATGAGTGAAATTTGAAAACTTCTGTGTAGCTTCATTGCAAAATGTATACTTTCAAAAATCACTAAGTAGACCCACTCATGCATTGAGCACTATTAAAGTAAATACAAGATATCCATACATAAACTATTATATCTCCTTATAAACTGTGAATACATGAACGTTCTCTCTCTCTCTCTCTCTCTCTCTCTCACTCTTTATATATCTATAATATAAAGCTGAATGTCTGTGTGTGTGTGTGTGTGTGTGTGTGTGTGTGTGTGTGTGTGTGTGTGTCTGGTCACGAATAGGCTCCTATTGACTATTTTAAAAAAACTGATTACATATAATGATAGAAGATGTATCGAGAAACAGGAATCGGTATGTTTGATCTGACAGAACTGTGGTTCATTAAAATTGTGGGGTCTGCTTTCGCGCCCGCTCCACAAAGTATGCAAATAAGAAATTTAAAAATTAAAAAAAAAAAGTTTACAAGTGTTTTTGATATAGATGTACATAATACTTTGATAAGTATGTTTTAACTTAAATAGGGATGAGTTAATAAAATTGTGGGGTCTCCATAGAATGGAAATAGGCACACACTTTAATAGAGACTTTTCATATCTATCTGCGTAAGTATACTTTGATAATTATGTTTCAGTTTGAAGAAATATGGTATAATAAAACTATGGGGTCTTCGTTCGCACCTGACGTCCATAGAATGGAAATATGTCACAAAGTTTATCAAGGTTTTTTAATATAGATCCACAGAATATTGTGATACGTGTTTCAGTGTGAGCAGGTATGGTATACTAAATTATGGGGTTAATCTATTTTATTTTTACTTTCATCATATTTTGCTTTGGTTTTGATACCCTCTATCTCTTTACAACCCTTTCTTTTCATAACCTATCATACTTTCATAAATCAAAGTCCATTTTCTGTAGGCTGTTTTTGAATACAGTCAACGACGGGTACTTTTGCTAGTATATATATATAAGTGAAAAATCTGTGATGGCACTTCTCAATCTATATACCCAACTAATTTTTGATCCGTAGACTTGAAATTTGGTATATAGAATATTCAGATGTGGGGAAAACTTTTTAATGCGTTTTCATCCGAAAAAATGTTTGCTAAGGGGACAAAATTGAAAAATTGTTACGTGGAAGTAATCGAATTTTTATCTCTTTACTATCTGTTTCACGAATGCACCTGCGTGAATATATCACATTACAGATTATTTATGTTAAGAAGAAGTATGGTTTGAAAAACATTTTAAAGATTGTGTCACGCTGGTCAAATAGATATCATACTAGACTCACTATCATCTTTTCTTGTTTTGATCTCAGCTCGGTCATTTTTTCCTTTTTTTTACTTACAAGCATTGAATGGTAAAGAGAAAAAAAACATAATACTCGCATGCACATGTCCTAGTTTCCGTATAAATTAAAGTATAATATTCATACGTATTTTACGATACCCAACTTTAACGACAAGGAAATTGAAGTATAAAGAGGAAAGTGATACATGGAATTAAATGTGCGCGCAAACTTTACTTTTTCTATTTTGAAATTAATTAAATATTAAAATGTAATTCGCCTTTTCCGACCAAAAAAAAAAAAAAAAGAAAAGAAAAGAAAAAAAAAAGAAAAATGTAAACTCCCCAACAATATATTCAAAGTGATATATCATTATTGTAAAAAGAATATGTAATCATTTTCTTTTGATTCTTCAATAATAACGTTGGTGTATATTCAAAAGACATGCGCATTCAGAAAACAGCCCACAAGCAAAAAACAAAGTAACTATCACCAACCAACTAGTCAAGTCAGGGACAACATCCATCTTTGGCATTATTAGCTAACCACAAAAGGATATTAAGAGGCTAGAGACCAAAACAAGAAAAATGTAAACACCGAGCCACTATTGTGATCACCGGTCCAGAACCCAACAGCGCTATCCCCATCAAAAACAAATTAATAATAATTTTCTTTTAAAAAGGCGTAAGTATTTTTTCTAAGCGCATATTAATTTTTTCATCCTGTGAAAATTTGAAGTAAGTATTGTTGATCGTGTCTCAAAAATGTGCAATAAATTAATTTCTAATCGAACGAGACGATTTGAAAAGACAAAAATATTTTTTTTCTGGAAGACTGTATAATTACTAACGATGAAGAATGATTTATAGAAATTAAAAACAATAGGTGGAATGTTTTGACATATTTTTATTCTGATAGGCGCAGAAGAAAATGATTAAAAAAATTACGCATCTGTTAACAAAAAAAAAAGCGATGAAATATTGAAATTTTAAAAATCCCAGAATAAAACTTACGCTATTTAAACGAGTCGTCTATATGGAAAAAATGCCAATTTCTAATAAATAATAAGTAATAACTGAAAAAATGCCATTTCTAATAAATAATAAGTAATAACTGAAAAAATGCCAATTTCTAATAAATAATAAGTAATAACTGAAAAAATGCCAATTTCTTATAAATAATAAGTAATAACTGAAAAAATGCCAATTCTTATGAATAATAAATAATAACTGAAAAAATGCCACTTTCTAATAAATAATAAGTAATAACTGAAAAAATGCAAAATTTCTAATAAATAATGAGTAATAACTGAAAAAATGCCACTTTCTAATAAATAATAAGTATAACTGAAAAAATGCCAATTTCTTATAAATAATAAATAATAACTGAAAAATGCCAATTTCTAATAAATAATAAGTAATAACTGAAAAAATGCCAATTTCTTATAAATAATAAATAATAACTGAAAAAATGCCAATTCTTATATATAATAAATAATAACTGAAAAAATGCCACTTTCTAATAAATAATAAGTAATAACTGAAAAAATGCCAATTTCTTATAAATAATAAGTAATAACTGAAAAAATGCCACTTTCTAATAAATAAAAAGTATAACTGAAAAAATGCCAATTTCTAATAAATAATAAGTAATAACTGAAAAAATGCCAATTTCTAATAAATAATAAGTAATAACTGAAAAAATACCACTTTCTAATAAATAATAAGTATTAACTGAAAAAATGCCACATTCTAATAAATAAAAAGTATAACTGAAAAAATGCCAATTTCTTATAAATAATAAATAATAACTGAAAAAATGCCACTTTCTAATAAATAATAAGTAATAACTGAAAAAATGCCAATTTCTTATAAATAATAAATAATAACTAAAAAAATGCAAATTTCTTATAAATAATAAATAATAACTGAAAAAATTCCACTTTCTAATTAATAATAATAACTGAAAAAATGCCAATTTCTAATAAATAATAAGTAATAACTGAAAAAATGCCAATTTCTAATAAATAATAACTGAAAAATGCCAATTTCTAATAAATAATAAATAATAACTGAAAAAAATGCCACTTTCTAATAAATAATAAGTAATAGCTGAAAAATGCCACTTTCTAATAAATAATAAGTAATAACTGAAAAAATGCCAATTTCTAATAAATAATCAATAATAACTGAATAAATGCCACTTTCTAATAAATAATAAGTAATAACTGAAAAAATACCAATTTCTAATAAATAATAAGTAATAACTGAAAAAATGTAACTTTCTAACAAATAATAAGTAATAACTGAAAAAATGTAACTTTCTAATAAATAATAAGCAATAACTGAAAAAATGCCACTTTCTAATAAATAATAAGTAATAACTGAAAAAATGCCAATTTCTAATAAATAATAAGTAATAACTGTAAAAATTGCCACTTTCTAATAAATAATAAGTATAACTGAAAAAATGCCAATTTCTTATAAATAATAAATAATAACTGAAAAAATGCCAATTTCTAATAAATAATAAGTAATAACTGAAAAAATGCCAATTTCTTATGAATAATTAATAATAACTGAAAAAATGCCAATTTCTTATAAATAATAAATAATAACTGAAAAAATTCCACTTTCTAATAAATAATAAGTAATAATTGAAAAAATGCCAATTTCTTATAAATAATAAGTAATAACTGAAAAAATGCCACTTTCTAATAAATAATAAATAATAACTAAAAAAATGCCACTTTCTAATAAATAATAAGTAATAACTGAAAAAATGCCAATTTCTTATAAATAATAAGTAATAACTGAAAAATGCCAATTTCTAATAAATAATAAGTATAACTGAAAAAATTCCAATTTCTAATAAATAATAAGTAATAACTGGAAAGATGCCAATTTCTAATAAATAATAAGTAATAACTGAAAAATGCACATTACTAATAAATAATAAGTAATAACTGTAAAAATTGCCACTTTCTAATAAATAATAAGAATAACTGAAAAAATGCCAATTTCTTATAAATAATAAATAATAACTGAAAAAATGCCAATTTCTAATAAATGATAAATAATAACTGAAAAAATGCCACTTTCTAATAAATAATAAGTAATAACTGAAAAAATGCCACTTTCTAATAAATAATAAATAATAACTGAAAAAATGCCAATTTCTAATAAATGATAAATAATAACTGAAAAAATGCCACTTTCTAATAAATAATAAGTAATAACTGAAAAAATGCCACTTTCTAATAAATAATAGGTAATAACTGAAAAAATGTCACTTTCTAATAAATAATAAGTACTAACTGAAAAAATGCCAATTTCTAATAAATAATAAGTAATAACTGAAAAAATGTCACTTTTTAATAAATAATAAGTAATAACTGAAAAATGCCAATTTCTAAAAAATAATAAGTAATAACTGAAAAATGGTACTTTCTAATAAATAATAAGTTATAACTGAAAAAAATGCCAATTTCTAATAAATAAGTAATAACTGAAAAATGCCAATTTCTAATAAATAATAAGTAATAACTGAAAAATGGTACTTTCTAATAAATAATAAGTAATAACTGAAAAAAATGCCAATTTCTAATAAATAAGTAATAACTGAAAATATGCCAATTTCTAATAAATAATAAGTAATAACTGAAAAAATGCCACTTTCTAATAAATAATAAGTAACAACTGAAAAAATGCCAATTTCTAATAAATAATAAGTAATAACTGAAAAAATGCCACTTTCTAATAAATAATAAGTAATAACTGAAAAAATGCCAATTTCTAATAAATAATAAGTAATAACTGAAAAAATGCCAATTTCTTATAAATAATAAGTAATAACTGAAAAAATGCCAATTCTTATAAATAATAAATAATAACTGAAAAAATGCCACTTTCTAATAAATAATAAGTAATAACTGAAAAAATGCCAATTTCTAATAAATAATGAGTAATAACTGAAAAAATGCCACTTTCTAATAAATAATAAGTATAACTGAAAAAATGCCAATTTCTTATAAATAATAAATAATAACTGAAAAATGCCAATTTCTAATAAATAATAAGTAATATCTGAAAAAATTCCACTTTCTAATAAATAATAAGTAATAATTGAAAAAATGCCAATTTTTTATAAATAATAAGTAATAACTGAAAAAATGCCACTTTCTAATAAATAATAAGTTATAACTGAAAAAAATGCCAATTTCTAATAAATAAGTAATAACTGAAAATATGCCAATTTCTAATAAATAATAAGTAATAACTGAAAAAATGCCACTTTCTAATAAATAATAAGTAATAACTGAAAAAATGCCACTTTCTAATAAATAATAAGTATAACTGAAAAAATGCCAATTTCTAATAAATAATAAGTAATAACTGACAAAAATGCCAATTCTTATAAATAATAAGTAATAACTGAAAAAATGCCACTTTCTAATAAATAATAAATAATAACTGAAAAAATGCCACTTTCTAATAAATAATAAGTAATAACTGAAAAAATGCCAATTTCTTATAAATAATAAGTAATAACTGAAAAATGCCAATTTCTAATAAATAATAAGTATAACTGAAAAAATTCCAATTTCTAATAAATAATAAGTAATAACTGAAAAAATGCACATTACTAATAAATAATAAGTAATAACTGTAAAAATTGCCACTTTCTAATAAATAATAAGTATAACTGAAAAAATGCCAATTTCTAATTAATAATAAGTAATAACTGAAAAAATGCCACTTTCTAATAAATAATAAATAATAACTGAAAAAATGCCACTTTCTAATAAATAATAAATAATAACTGAAAAAATTCCACTTTCTAATAAATAATAAGTAATAACTGAAAAAATGCCACTTTCTAATAAATAATAGGTAATAACTGAAAAAATGTCACTTTCTAATAAATAATAAGTACTAACTGAAAAAATGCCAATTTCTAATAAATAATAAGTAATAACTGAAAAAATGTCACTTTCTAATAAATAATAAGTAATAACTGAAAAATGCCAATTTCTAATAAATAATAAGTAATAACTGAAAATATGCCAATTTCTAATAAATAATAAGTTATAACTGAAAAAAATGCCAATTTCTAATAAATAAGTAATAACTGAAAAATGCCACTTTCTAATAAATAATAAGTAATAACTGAAAAATGGTACTTTCTAATAAATAATAAGTTATAACTGAAAAAAATGCCAATTTCTAATAAATAAGTAATAACTGAAAATATGCCAATTTCTAATAAATAATAAGTAATAACTGAAAAAATGCCACTTTCTAATAAATAAAAAGTATAACTGAAAAAATGCCACTTTCTAATAAATAATAAGTATAACTGAAAAAATGCCAATATCTAATAAATAATAAGTAATAACTGAAAAAAATGCCAATTCTTATAAATAATAAGTAATAACTGAAAAAATGCCACTTTCTAATAAATAATAAGTAATAACTGAAAAATGCCAATTTCTAAAAAATAATAAGTAATAACTTAAAAAATTCCTCTTTCTAATAAATAATAAGTAATAACTGAAAAAATGCCAATTTCTTATAAATAATAAGTAATAACTGAAAAATGCCAATTTCTAATAAATAATAAGTATAACTGAAAAAATTCCAATTTCTAATAAATAATAAGTAATAACTGAAAAAATGCACATTACTAATAAATAATAAGTAATAACTGTAAAAATTGCCACTTTCTAATAAATAATAAGTATAACTGAAAAAATGCCAATTTCTAATTAATAATAAGTAATAACTGAAAAAATGCCACTTTCTAATAAATAATAAATAATAACTGAAAAAATGCCACTTTCTAATAAATAATAAATAATAACTGAAAAAATGCCACTTTCTAATAAATAATAAGTAATAACTGAAAAAATGCCACTTTCTAATAAATAATAGGTAATAACTGAAAAAATGTCACTTTCTAATAAATAATAAGTACTAACTGAAAAAATGCCAATTTCTAATAAATAATAAGTAATAACTGAAAAAATGTCACTTTCTAATAAATAATAAGTAATAACTGAAAAATGCCAATTTCTAATAAATAATAAGTAATAACTGAAAATATGCCAATTTCTAATAAATAATAAGTTATAACTGAAAAAAATGCCAATTTCTAATAAATAAGTAATAACTGAAAAATGCCAATTTCTAATAAATAATAAGTAATAACTGAAAAATGGTACTTTCTAATAAATAATAAGTTATAACTGAAAAAAATGCCAATTTCTAATAAATAAGTAATAACTTAAAATATGCCAATTTCTAATAAATAATAAGTAATAACTGAAAAAATGCCACTTTCTAATAAATAAAAAGTATAACTGAAAAAATGCCACTTTCTAATAAATAATAAGTATAACTGAAAAAATGCCAATTTCTAATAAATAATAAGTAATAACTGAAAAAAATGCCAATTCTTATAAATAATAAGTAATAACTGAAAAAATGCCACTTTCTAATAAATAATAAGTAATAACTGAAAAATGCCAATTTCTAAAAAATAATAAGTAATAACTGAAAAATGGTACTTTCTAATAAATAATAAGTTATAACTGAAAAAAATGCCAATTTCTAATAAATAAGTAATAACTGAAAATATTCCAATTTCTAATAAATAATAAGTAATAACTGAAAAAATGCCACTTTCTAATAAATAATAAGTAATAACTGAAAAAATGCCACTTTCTAATAAATAATAAGTAATAACTGAAAAAATGCCAATTTCTAATAAATAATAAGTAATAACTGAAAAAATGCCAATTTCTAATAAATGATAAGTAATAACTGAAAAAATGTCAATTTCTTATAAATAATAAGTAATAACTGGAAAAAAATGACGTATCAGTTGTTACTATTAACAACTGCATTTCCTGCTGAAAAATACTAAATCCATCTGAAAAATATTCCTAGCCGAATTTAGTATTTTCTTAAAGGAATAATTGAATTGCATTTTACTCTTCGAAGAACGGACACATGGTCCATAAACAGAATTGGCTATTCATAACGCAATATCGGTATAGTAAAGCAGCTCACATACAGGAAAAATCTAGAGACTGACTTAATTGTATCATATAATAAAAGAAAACAGATAATTTATTAAAACAGACAAACACTCCGTATCTATAATGAGTAGAATGACACTCGGTTGTTCAAACTGTTATGAATGTAACGGTGACTACTCCAACGAACTGCAAGCACTTGTACCCCTCGACGTAAATAACCCCGAAAAACAGCAAAATTCCACCCCTTCACAGTTGAGATCCCTAGATGTAAGAGAGCCTTCTACTCCAGTAGTTTCTTCCCCAGAACCGCTAGACTTTGGAATTGCCCTCCGAGTTCCTGCTTCCCCAACTGTACTGACATGCAGAAGTTCAAGTGTAACGTGAACTGACATTTTGCTGCCCAACTCCCCACATAGTACCACTGTAGCTTATGTCCTTGGTAGTAGTCCCCCCTATATCAAAGTGGCAATGTGCCTTGCTTGGGATGAAAATGTAATAACAAAAAGAAAAGAAAGAAAAAGAAATAGCATCAGTAGAATTACAACCGCTAATGTCAGTGGAGTTTAAAGAATTTTTCCGAAAATTTACTATCACTTTTTGAATAATGTCTCTTTGGATTGCATTGATTCCTTGAGCTATGGCTATGTTTCGATATTGTACAGTGTAAAGATTGTGTTGATAGTCTCGTGCTTTTAAGGGTCCTGCAGATCTAAAATCTTAACGGGGAAAATGCAGAGAATCTGCGAGACACTCATCATTACTCTGCACAAGAAATATAAACTGAAAGAATGTCAAACAGGATTCTGTGTAAAGGCCGAGATGTATATGATTGGAATCCATTTTCTTGGAATCATATATAATACGGGTTATGAACAACGAGGGATTTCTTGCCAGATTTTGATTGTTGAAAACTTTCGATTAGTTTACAATAACGACCTCATAGAAGACGCGGGACGTTCCAAAAGTAATGCTTCACGTATTTTTTTTTTAATTCCGCCCCAAAAGATCAGAGGCGACTGCAAATTACATTATTATGATGACTGAACTTATGCATTAATAACCTGAAAGTATCATCTCCCTGTTGCAGATATTAGTAATTTTTACATCATCTTCAGCCATTAAGACTTCAAGTACACCAGAGAGTAACAGTTGTGGATTAGCTGTTCGTTAATATCAAGCCTTTAATGTATAGGAGGTTTTGGTTAATATCGTACAATTAAAATTAAAATAGTTTCCAAGTAACATTATGTACTTAAATAAAGAGGCTCTGATTACGGTTGTGAGTTAAAGAAAGACGTGGGAATATGAATGGAGTATGCATTAGTGTAAATACGGGGCTGAGAAAAGAGGAAGGCTAAGAATGCCTAAGTAAGGTATAACTAAGTAAGCCAAGTATGCCAAATTATGGTAGTTATAATAATGTAACTAAACAGTCTGTGAAGTCGGGATTGAACAACTCAATTTCTTTCTCCCCCACCCCCTCAAGAGACAGACGTGAACCCCCTTTTCTTCCGGGCACGAGGAAAGTTGTCTCCTCACCGATGTGAATATTTTCTACTTTTTTGAGTTATTGCCCAAAATGTCGGATTTAAGCTGAAGACATTACCAGACGCAAATGAAATAAATTATTATGATTAAATGTGTTGTGCTTTTTTTTAAAATTAAAACTTCCAATTCATACCCGATACAAATATTTAGCTTTCAAACAAATGTTAACCAGATATTTACTATCCATTAAAAGCAGATCCATTATAATCTCTATCTCTACACACACACACACACACACACACACACACACACACACACACACACACTTTATCACAAAAGTAAGTATACCCCTCACATTTCTTCAAATATTTAAGTATATCTCTTTCATGGGACAACACTAAAAAAGGGATTTTTTGACACAATAAGAACTGGTCTGTCGGCAGAATATAAATCAGAGGTATTTACTTTCCCTTAAAAATAAGTCAAAATATAGCCATTAAATCCCTGGCAACAAAAGTGAGTAAACCCCTTACGAATATAGTAAGTTCCAGAAAGTGTCTGGTAATAATATTCAATTTTTCATTTTTTCAAAGTGCTCAACTTGAAAAGACCTTTAATATTTATATTTTATAACTATATCATTAGCATGCTTTATATAAATGTATCGCCGGTTTAATGGTTAGAACCCTAGACTATTATATATTAGATTATATATATATATATATATATATATATATATATATATATATAGTCTGTTTATTATACAAATATTATTGATTACATATGTGCATACATGTTTCAATGTAATACTTATTCAAGGGGATCGCTTTATTAAACTAAAAAGCAAGCGATATTAAAAAGAGAGTTTGGATTACATTCGTTTTTTTTTATGAGATATTTGAGTATGGTTTACGCCTTGGAAGAAAGTGGGGTGTATACCTTGAGAATGTGAGCATTAGGGATTTTGGAGGGCAGTATTGTGAAGGAAAGGCGTACAGGTTGAGGGAGAAGGGGAAGTACTATGCCACGTGGTCAAGCTCTTATAGCGTGGGAGGTATTGGCATTATTTTTAATTGGCGGTTGTTTATTGGCCTAAGTTTTCGCTTTGATCTGAAATAATATATTACTCTTATCGACATTACTTTCCCTATTTTTGTTTTTATGGTTGTTTTTGTTTTCTCTTCTGGCGGCGACTATATTATTGGTCTGTTTTATTCTTAAACACTATTTTATTTATTTATTTTATTTTTCGCGTTTTTATCCATTTATTTGCTTCTCGTTTTCAAATTATTTATTCATTTATAAGATACATTTCCATATGGTAAAATTTACTATACAACCATTATACATACACACACTATATATATGTATATATATATATATCGTTCCTCGTGCGTTCTTCACTTATTTTTCTTAAATTAGTCCAACCTTGACAGTCGAGTTTTAAATTTCTTCTATTTCTTCTTTCTGCGCACATCTTATCTTTCTTTTAATAATATTATTTCAACTCATTCCTTTTTCCTTGTATCCATTTGTGAATTATTTCACGGATTTCTGCCTTTTGGATTACCTTGGACCATCTTCCATTTACGCGATTCTCTTGGATTTTAGTTGTGAAAATGGAAATTAAATCAACTTTTTTGGATTTTACCGTTATTGGATGTTTTACCCTTCACCAGACTATCCATTCACGTGAAATCACTTTTTTTCTTCACCCTATACCCTCTGCTTCGCTTTTTGTTACCAAGTAAGGTCTATGACTTACTTGTAGTTTCATTTAATACTTTTGCAAGCAAAATCTGATCCCGCATTGTGCTAAATCCTACGCTCTAATGAGAAGGAAAGTATTTCTTTGAAACTCCGCGGATTAAGGACTATACACTTATTTAGTGTTTCCTTTTTAACAGTGAATATGTTTTAACTCTTTTTCAAAGTGCTTATTAACATCACTTGTTCTGATATATATATATATATATATATATATATACACTGAAAGACACATACAATGTACATTATTATAATAGATTATCAAAAAGCAGGTTAATAATATATGAGGGTACGCATGGCAACTTACCAAGTTTAATTAGATCTATTACGTTTTGCATGTAGAGAACCGGAACTAAATACATAGATCCACCACCTCCTATTTCGACTTCTTTTATCAAAATCAGTATGTCAGCAAGTTTTCTCATTTGTCTGTCAGAATGCTGTAAACATTAGCTGGAGCATCACGTCTTGTGAAGAATTTGATTCCAACAAATACCGTTTTATGCTGTTTTAGGAAAAGAGCAAATGTTTTCTATTGTTTGTACATTATTTCCCCTTTTCTTCTTTCTGTTCTGATGCATATCTTCGTTTTTTCTGCGTTTATTCCCCCCCTCTTGTGGTCCTCGTTGTGTTTTTCTCTCGCCCTTTCACTCTCTGCCTTTTTTTCTCTTCTCATGCTTTTCTTTTCCTTTTCTCTCACTATACGTATTTATTCACAAGAAAAATATATTTCACCTTTGGCTCATTTTACCGTTTCGGGACTCATTTCTTGTTTTAATTTCTGCTGAATTCCATTTGAATCAAAGGGAGACAATTCAAATAGCTATTAAAATTCGATGTAACTTATTGTTGAAAGCAAGATAAACCCACTAAATGAACACAATAATGTAGCGCTTTTCTTTTAATTAATTACCAAATTAAGATACTAAATGCGCCGAGTAATAAAAAAAAATAGGTATTTTTTTATTTAATTTTTTCATTATGCAGAATGAAGACTAAAGTTATTATTTAGAAACCCATTCTTAACATGGGAAATGGAGAGTGTTTTTAAACTAATCTCTTTTTTTTCCTAACAATTTGATAAGAAAAATCTACCGTCAAATTTAAATGGCATCAATTTTCGGAGAAATTCCTGGAAAAGTTTTAAGAACTACTTGAATTGTCTACCGTTGTTCTGGTTGGAATTCCTCAAAAATGATCACAAAAAATTGTCTTCCAGATTATATTCTCACAAGTGCCAATATTTCTACTTACCT